>NC_056728.1:1920604928-1920764928 GCF_019279795.1 Protopterus annectens | reverse complement strand
TCCCCATGTGCATTGCAAGTGAAGCCTGTTGAATAACAAGTAAATTGCAGCTTTGACAAATAGCCCTGTAAAATATTAATTCCAACATGCTGCTTGTCAAGAAAATGCTAAGAAAGGTTGTTTAATTTTAATTGCGACTGCCCTCTCACTTTGTAGTGGAAACATTTTATTACTCTAGCTATTTTTGTATGTTAAAACAAATTAATTACACTTGTAGCACCTACCAAGAATAGTCCACCCATCTTACAGACCAAATTTTTGAATGTTCAGAACGTAATAACCTCGGGCAATAAAGATGTGTAACGGTCATGTAACATTTTTCTGGTGATGATTCAAGATTTTAAAGCCACTGTCCAGCAAGCGTCACCCCCCCCCCCAAATAAAAACCCCACAAGTACAGCACTGTTTTTCCCTATGTTAAATAGGTATACCCATTGCTGCAACCTACAAGTTTGGATGTTTCAGTTTCTCTGCTGGCCTGTTCACTTATACAGACAAGTAGACTAAAAAACACCTTTTGGAAGGATGCACTCACTGGGCTGCTGTCAAGTAATACTAGACCGGTCAATGTCCTTTGATTCCCTTCAGACTGTAATCACTGCTGCTATTGTGACTCTTGACAGGAAACAGTGGTGCCACAATGAGCTACTTGAAGTAAATACAGATTTTCACACATTTTATATACTTGCACAACCTGTCCATGTCAATAAATTCAACAACACCCTTCAACTATACCTTTCCTGATCCCCTCGCTTGCAGTTTTGGTCTTGTTTCTTTTCTTCCTCCTTTGGTTCACTGACCGAGCACTGCCCCCTTACACACCTAAACAGAAATCTTTGCATAGCAGGATGACAATTTTGATAGTCTGTTCTGTGTATATAATGTGATCTAATAAAATCCAAATAACTGCTACAGGTACCACATAGAAGGAATGATGTGCAGATATACTCAGTATAAAATGGCAAATGCAGACAAATACAAATGCATTTACATTACAGCTTCCTCAGGTTACTCTGGTGGAAATATCGGAGGAAGCTGTAGGGGAAATGTGTTTGCAACTATTTTTTATCAATTTGGTTTATATTATTTGATTTTAAATAAAAATGTATTTGTACCCATTCCTTCTGTTTGGTATCTCGAGCATTTTTTATTTAAAATGAAGTATGCTTTCATTTAAAGGGGCCATGTCATTATGTCATGACCTCTTGGATGTCCAGTGCACATAACCAGTCACCCCCATCCTATGGTGCTGTAGCTACATCTGCCTTCAAAGGGAGGTCTGCTGGTTGAGTCTGTATTTTATCTTCTAAGCATACTTCTCGACTGCCCAGAATTGCGAGGCATATTCCCTGAGCTTTCCTCAGTGTTTTTGTGTTGGGCCTTAGCAATCTTTTGGTTAAACCTTGAGGATTATAATATGTTAATAATGCCAGAGTTTTTATTGTTGAGAAAAGGCATGTTGATGCAAAACTTGTTACTATAATTCTTTTAAAAGTTAATAGAGTAATAATTAACAAATGGTCCCTAATGTTGTGCCTTTCCCCATTATTTTTGTCTTGAACAGACTTCAGCAAAAAAAAAAAAAAAAGTTTAGAGGTATGCCCAGGAGTTGGGATTGAATCTTGTGTAATACCACTAAAATAGGTACAGTTTAGGTGTACAATGTGTACTGACCATGTACCTTCACTACTAATTGCTTTTAGTGCACTGACCTCTTGGATGAGAGTGCATAACCAATCACCTCCCTACTATGGTGTAGTAGTTGCACCTGTCTTCAGATGGAGCTCTGCTGGCTGTTCACTGTTTTATTACATATTGCAGAGCTTCTCTTCTGTGCTGACCTTGATTCAAGAAAGTCTTCAGACATTTTTGAGGAGCCCCAGGGAACACACTTTAAGAACCACTGTGCTATATTGTTAAACACATTGTGAAAGTTGTATAATTTGTTGACTGTTACTGCTTCAGATAGGATGGCAGCCACATGTTCATTAAAACATCTGTTTAATGTTGTAAAGACCACATGCAACTCTTTCTCAAGTACAGTCATAGCAGGTAATGTTAATAGCAAGATTTAAACATCTCTAATACTTACACACCCCCAAAGAAAATAATCTTCAGAAGATATTTTGTCTGAAATTTCAGTAACTATTTCCCTTAATCCATGGTTGTGTCCTTGTTATTGCTGTTGATAAAAAGGCCTGTATCTCTAAAGTATTTAAAAAAAACTGCATGACATTTTTGGGAAACTTTACTGGAACACTATAGCAATAACCCACGCCTGGGTGTGGGTAATGCAGGATTTACCCACGGTTGGCGGGGTTAAAGCCAACCGTGGGTAAATCCAGCATTACCCACACCCAGAAGTGGGTTATTGCTATTATACAATGACATTATTTAAGAAAAAAAATAATTACTTTTCTTAAATAATGGCATTGTATAATGCCTCCTTGCTGCCCTTCCGCAGCTGTCTGGTATTCCGCGGCAGTTCTGATGTACTGCGCATGCCTACGCAGTACATCAGAGCTGTGAGCAAAAGCAACGGAGAAAGCAAGATCTCCGTTGCTTTTTACACAGTGTCGCTATGTTAAAGGAGTTTAACATAGCGAGACAGCTTTAAAAAAAGCAACGGTGATCTCCGTTGCTTTTTTTAAACCTGTGTCGCTATGTCAAACTCCTTTAACATAGCGCGACAGTGTTTTAAAAAAGACTTTATACTAATGGAAACCGTCCGGGCGACCGGACCTTTTTCCATTAGTATAAGTCGATTTACAACGTGCACGCTGGCCAATCAACGTGCACGTTTTGGAATATTAATGGAGGGGGTCATGGTATAATTGCCAATAAATGTTTCTTCTACTGTATTGCTAGTTTTAAAGACATATGGGCAGCTGCATCATGATTTTGGCATTCTAATGTAATCTGTACCACAACAGAAAAAGAAATATGTTTGTTGAGGAGTAGGATTGAATTCATAACCCTATATACATTTATATCAGTTACTCACACGTAACACTATAGCTGCACTTAATGTTTCTGACCTTTCACAGTTTGTCAGTTTGTAATTGCTGAGGCTTTTCAGGACCCTTTCTCCAATTCCTCTGGCAGTCCCCTCTTGGACTTCCACTTTCAGGACCCTTTCTCCAATTCCTCTGGCAAGCCCCACATGAACTTCTACTTTTACATTTAACTGCACATCTTCAGTCTTATGCTATCGTTCACAAATTTTTGGCACTGGGCTTACATAAAATAAATGTAATTACTCTATATTTTAAGTATCTGTTTTCATTCAGGGCCCAAACTCTGTCTTTGGCTCCCTTAAAAAATTTATAAGCTTTTTTTGAAAGGTGTTTTTCTTCTATGATCTTCGTAAACCTTTCATGTTAAGTTGTCAATCTCGCCTTCATTTTTGCTTGATGGGTTCGGAGCCGATCCTCGGCTCCGACTCGGCACTTTGCTAAGCTCGAGAGTCACTTTTACCAGCTCGAGGCAGCCCCATATCCCATGATGCAAGGCGGTAAGTACCCAGATCTCGTTTGCCGCTTCGCTGATGAGGTCCTCCTTTTACCAGCTCCTGGTAAGTGGTTTATATTATACTGTTTTTAGCCCCTTTTCACTTTTTAACTTAATATCTCACAATTTTTTTGACTAAACTTATCCTCCCTTCTTAATTGTTTTAGTCAGGCCTTCTTCCCTCCCATCCCCCCCCTGTCAGGGTGTGTGAGTGTGTTGAGGTTTTACTCTTTAACTATAGTTTAGTTGTTTGTTTGGGACTGCGTGGTTGAGTTTGTCCACTATGTCCAAAGAGCAGAGGGTCTCCGGCTTTAAGAAGTGTGACTCGTGCTGTCAGAAGATGTCTCTGACAGACGGTCACACTTCTTGTTTATATTGCCTGGGACCTCTCCACCTGCAGGACTCCTGTGCGATTTGTCACTCTTTTAGCCAGAGAGTCCTGCAGGAGAGAAGAAATAAATTGATTTTAAGGGGTCTTCTTAAACCGGAGGGCTCTCCGGCTAAATCGGCTCCGAGCAAGACTTCTAAGTCTTCCAAGGCCCAGGCTTCTGTGTCCAAGCCTGTGGCCTCGGTTCCGACTCCTTCGGAGTCGAGATCGGCTCTGGCTGGAGCCGATCCTGGTTTGCAAAAAACTTCGGCACCGATGGCTGTCGGTACCGATACTATTACAGTCACATCGGTGTCGGCTCCGACTGGCTCCGACCACCATGTGGCTCAGGCTTCGGTGTCGGCGCCGACCGGCTCCAACACCATTACAGTTATGTCTGTATCTGCTCCGGCTGGAGCCGATGCATCGAGGCTTTCTGTCGGAGCCGAAAAGTCCTCGGCTCCGACTGCATCTATGGTTTCTTCGGCTCCGATGGTTCCTTCGAGGAAGAGGTCCAGGTCCCCTTCCTTGGAACCGATACTCTCGGCTCCGGCCTCACCTCTCCTTTCGGAGTGGAGCCATCGGAGCCGATCATCTAGGTCATCCAGGCTTTCAGACCATGATTTAGAGAGGGTGGTCAGTAGATTATTGAAATTACAGGCACTGGCCCAGATGCTGCATAGTCCGTCTCAACAGACGACTATTAGTCCACACCCTCTTGAAGTTCCTCCTTCGACTCTACCTCAGAGTTTGGAGCTGGAGTCTTCGGGTATAGTTTCTGCTATGGCTGAGGGCGATACCCCTCCTTCTGCACCCTCGGCATCTACTCTTATCTCCTCTTCGAGACCTTCCTTAGAGGGATTCGGTGGTCGGGCTTCCCTGGTCTCCTCCGAGGGGGTGAGTGGCATCGGACCCTTGTCCGACCCCACTCTTCCCCTTGGAGCCTCGGCCTTGGTGAGCTCGGCTCCATCTGCCTCGGAGCCTTCCCTTTCGGTGGGCCCTGGAGTTCCAGTTTCTTCGGAACGGGTTCTCTCGGACCTCCCTGGGAGGGGGGCCTTCGAGGTGATGAAGAGTGTGCTGGCCACTGGGCTCAGCCAGCAGTCTATTCCCTTAGCTCCTCCCTCTACAGTGCCTGTCGATATCTCTGCCATCTCTCTTGCTCCCGGACCCAGAGATCCTCCGCCTCAGGTTTCCCCACTGGGAATAGCCCCCTCTTCCGAGGATTCTCCTGATCAGTCAGGAGATCCTCCGCACAAGAGGAATTGTAAGAGGAAACACCTAGACTCCCCTGAGTCTAACACTTCAGATACCGACTTAGATGAGTCGGAGGGATCCCCAAGATCCCCCTCTGAGGATGTTTCCTTTTCAGACATCCTAGAACTCCTAAAACACAGGGGAAACTGGCCCTCCACAAATCCCTCTGAGGATGAGTCGGTATACCTAGAGGCGTTTGGATCTCGGCCCTCCACCTCCTGGGTGTCTCCGCCTTTCGACCCCCTTATGGAGGCTATTGCTCGAAAGGCTTGGGCTGCTCCTGACTCTGTAGAGCCAGTTCCTAGGAGGCCGTCTAAATTTATTACTTCCCCTTCGGATAAGCAATTCCTTACGAAAGGTGTCCCTGTTGATGCTATGGTGGTGGCGGCTGCCACTAAGAAGGAACTTGCAGATCCTTCCGTGCCTGTCCATCCTCCTAATAAGGATTCTAGGACCATGGATAGGTATGGCAAGCAGATGTTTTCTTCAGCGACCTTTGCTATGCGCTCGCTGAACTACTTATGTCACTTCACCAGACTCCAAAGGGACATCCTTAAGGAACTAGGTGAAGTAGTACAGGATCCTTCAGCTGCAGGGGCTCAAGAAAAAATTGCTTCTCAGCTAGGAATCCTTAATTCTATAGCTAACTCCTCCATGCGACTGATATCATATGCAGCAGATGGAGCGAGTAGAGCCGCGGGTACAGGGGTGGCTCTTAGACGCCAAGCCTGGATGCGGCTATGTAATTTTGCAGATCCCTTTAAGGCGTCCTTCACAAATTCTCCCTTTGATGGGTCAGCTTTGTTCGGCCCTCAAGTGAAGGATACATTGACCAGGTGTGAACAGGACGGCAAGACTCTTTCTGCCGTAGGGGTCCGTTTTTCCACCCCTTCTAGACCTTACCCTAAAGGACAGAAGGGTGGAAAGATGTGGTTCCATAAATCCCAAGGAGTCACGCCAGATACACGTGGTCAGTTTACCCCTAGAGGCAGAGGGGGTAATAATAACAGACGCTCTAGAGGCAGAGGGGGTCCACAGAACCAGGGAAGCAGAGAGCCTCTCTCTGACAAGCCCTTCCAGCATCCCTGAGATGTTGCCCGACTGTCCATCCTTGGAGGCAGTCGGGGGAAGACTATCGCTGTACCCAGAAGCCTGGCGTTCCCTCACTCAAGACAGATGGGTACAGTCGATTATATCCGAGGGTTACAAAATTCCTTTCGAGGAAAGTCCCTTCTCTCACACAACTTCCCTTCCAGATGTACCACCCGGTCTAAGGGAAGTTGCAGAGTTAGAAGTATTAAAGCTTCTACAAAAAAGAGCCATTCAGCCAGTTACAACAGACCATTCAGAGCCCGGAATCTACTCAAGATTCTTTTTGGTCCCCAAAAAGACGGGAGACTGGAGACCAATATTGGATCTCAGCAGACTCAACAAGTCTGTGAGAAAGACAGACAAGATTTCGAATGGTCACACTTCAGTCAATTTTGCCCTTCCTAGAGAAGGACAACTGGTTGTGCTCAATAGATCTTCAATAGATCTTCAGGATGCGTACTATCACATAAAAATTCACAGACGCTCCAGAAGGTTTCTCCGCTTTCGGCTGGGGTCCAGTCATTTTCAATTCAGAGCCCTGCCCTTTGGTCTCACTACAGCCCCCAGTGTGTTCACCAAATGCATGGCAGTGGTCACGGCTCACCTGAGACGTCAAGGATTCCAGGTGTTTCCGTATCTCGACGACTGGCTCCTTTCAGCCACCACCAGGCATCAACTTCTTCAAGCCAGGGATTACACACTAAATCTCTGCACTCAATTGGGAATTTCGATCAACTATGAAAAATCCTCCTTATTGCCCTGCCAGTCTATTACTTTCATAGGCGCAAACTTAAACACTGTTCGGATGTCAGCAACCCTCACAGACCAAAGGATCTCAGATATACAAAGTCACGTGAGGATCATCCTTGCCAGCAAAAAGGTACAGGCCAGAATGATTCTGAAGGTGTTGGGCCTTATGGCTGCGGCCATTACCCTTCTTCCACTGGCCTGCTTCAACATGCATCTGCTTCAGTGGATGTTGTTCACTCAGTGGTCTTACCAACAACTTCCAATGCGTCACCAAATCCTGGTGACACAAATTTGCAAGAATCATCTTTCATGGTGGATTACTTCTCCCCAAATTCACCAAGGCAGACCCTTTGTATCCCCGACCCCGGTAGCCACTGTCACTACGGACGCCTCCCTGATCGGGTGGGGGGGCCATTATCAGGGCAGGATGGTTCATGGGACGTGGCAACCGTTCGAATACCACCTGCACATAAATGTCCTAGAGATGAGAGCAGTGCTTTTAACGTTGCAAGCCCTCAACGACTTTCTTCCCTTGGGAACAATTGCAGTTCACACAGACAAACATGTCTGTAGTATGGTATATCAACAAACAGGGCGGAACCAAGTCCTACCCCTTGTGTCGAGAAGCTCTCAGACTTTGGCAATGGGCGATCTCCTCTCATCGGTTTCTGGTAGCAACGCATATCCCTGGGAAAACCAACATTCTAGCGGACAGATTGAGCAGAGCTATTCTCATGCCTCACGAGTGGTCTCTCAAACAATCTATAGTGGAAGAGATTTTTCTAGAATGGGGACGCCCATGTTGCGATCTTTTTGCTACTCCCCAAAACAGCAAATGCCCAGACTTCTTTTCTCTCTTCCCACTGCCAGGCCATCCCCCCAGAAACGCTCTAACCCAGGATTGGCCCCAGGGACTTCTTTATGCCTTTCCCCCCTTTCCACTGATTCCACAAGTTCTCCAGAAAGCCACCGTTTTGAGAGCCAAAATGATTCTCATTGCTCCCTATTGGCCTCGACAAATTTGGTTTCCGTTCCTCCATAGTCACCTTTTGGTGCAGCCGTGACATCTGGACCCAGTACCAGACCTTCTGATTCACCAGTCGGGTCAGCTGCACCGGTCTATCCCTTCTCTCAACCTCACAGCATAGTTGCTCCACTTCCTTCCTTAGCCAGGCTTCCTATGATCTCTAATCCTGTTAGGGACATCATAGTAGCTTCCCTAAAATCCTCTACTAGAAGGATTTATACCAGCAAATGGAAACGCTTTTCTTTTTGGGCAAAAGCTAAAAATATTGATCCCTTTACTGCTCCAGTTCAAGCAGTTATGGATTTCTTAGCGGAAATCTTTCACGCGGGCTCTTCTTCTTCCACGGTCAAAGTTCAGTTGGCTGCTATCTCGAACTTTCATGTCGGGTTCGCAGATCACAACATTATGTCCCACAGGCTTTGTAGAGCCTTCTTAAAAGGAATTTTTCTCCTGAAACCTCCAGTCAGGAGTCCTCCTCCTCAATGGAACCTAAATTTAGTGCTGACATCCTTGATTCTTCCTCCCTTCGAGCCAGCTGTTTCATGTTCCCTGAAATTTCTTTCATGGAAAACTCTCTTCCTGGTTGCTATTACGTCGGCTAGGAGAGTGTCTGAACTTCATGCTCTCTCTGTTTGTCCCCCTTATTTGGTCTTCCACAAAGACAGGGTATCCTTGAGAACTAATCCGACCTTTTTGCCTAAGGTCGCCTCAAAGAGTAATTTGAATCAGTCTATTGACCTCCCTGTATTTTTCCCAAACTACTCAAACAGATCGGAACAAAAATTACATTATCTTGATGTTCACCGCCAACTCAGATATTATTTGGACAGAACAAAACAATTCAGAAAATCCGATCAGCTCTTTATTTCTTATGCTGATAACAAAAAAGGCCTTCCTGTCTCAAAAGTGACCTTATCTAGATGGCTTTCTTCTGTCATCTCTGAAATCTATCAGCTCAGGGGGAAACAGCTGTGCTCGAAACCTAAAGCGCATTCAACCAGAAGCTTAGCCACTTCCACAGCCTTTCAGGCTAGACTTCCATTAGACACTATTTGTGCAGCAGCTACTTGGGCCACTCCTCATACCTTTGTTTCTCATTACAAATTGGATTTGGCCTCCAGGGACAGAGCCAGTTTTGGCTCTACAGTTCTCAAGAGTCTGTTCCATTGAGCCACCCAGGATAGAGGTGCTAGGACGCTGTCCCATCAAGAATGAAGTAGATTGACAACTTAACATAGAGAAGTTATGTACCTACCATAACGCTCCATGTTAGTTGTCTTCTCGCCTTCTTCTTGACCCTCCCTCCTTCCCCCTGGCCTGGACAGACCTTTTTCTCCCTGCATGAAGAATGCTTCTTAAGACCGTACAGTTCTGGTCTTCCTAACCCATCCTTCAGGCTTTTTTCTCTGCCTTCTTTCTTCCTTTTGGGAAGTTTTTTATGCTAGGGGTTATTGCCTATAGACAACAAACGAGATCTGGGTACTTACCGCCTTGCATCATGGGATATGGGGCTGCCTCGAGCTGGTAAAAGTGACTCTCGAGCTTAGCAAAGTGCCGAGTCGGAGCCGAGGATCGGCTCCGAACCCATCAAGCAAGAAAGAAGGCGAGAGAAGACAACTAACATGGAACGTTATGGTAGGTACATAACTTCTCTTTTTCCACCATGGAGTTTTTATGCTTGAAAATCTTGTTCTCTCCTTTTAGAGCCAGCATCTTCTGTAACATTGAAATTTAAAATTTCATACTCTTAGTGGCCATCTCTTTTGCCAAAATAATTTGAGTTGCAAGCCCCATCTATGCATCCTCTTAAGACTAGGCTAAAGTACCTACTGAGTTGGTGTATACATTTTACCGGTCTTTCCCGAGTGCTTTGCTGCTTTGCTAGGGAATGAGAATGCTACCACTTCTTACACCTCTAAGGCAAGAAAAACCTACACAATGCAAAAAGTTTTTATTGAGATTTTTTTTCCCCAAGTCCTTTTCTCTAAACTGCAGAGTTCAAAAGCACTGAAAATTTGTCCCAACAGGAAATGGTCTCTAGCAAAATCTTCTTTTCCTAGGCAGTTTCCACTTCTCATATTTCACAGAGCCATTATCTTAGGCAAAAAAAAAAACAAGATTGAGAAAAGTATATTAAAAAGCCAAGTGCACAAAACTAGAGTTAAAATAAATTTTTCCAATAATGATTTTAAAATTACCAGGTTTCTCAGCTAGAGCGTCTTCTGTGTGGAGACATGCATGAATGGGCGTACCTTCGTTGAAGGTTGTGCGTCAGGGCTGGTAACTCAGCATGTAAAAATCAACTACCAATCATTAGCGGGCCGGAGCTCCGCTGTGGCGACCCCTAACCAGGAAAAGCCGAAAGACACAACAACCAGGTTTGACATAACTATCATTCAAAAGTATGGTCATAAATGTGACTTTTTTTTTTCTGTCATTTTTTTGCAGATCTCTTTAGTGAAAACAAGATGTGTGTGTGTGTGTGTGTGTGAGTGCCGGACGGGCCAAAGCCCCCGTGTGTAAAAATGTTCTAGCAGTGTAGCTGCATGTTTCAGTTGCCAGTGTTTTACTTTCAGTTTGCTGCTTATTGACTACATGAGTGTTGACTCTCTTTCTTTGAAATTCACTCATGAAGCCAAGAAACATTGTATTGCACTCCCTGACCTGTTATTGCTTAATAACAGGGGGCGTTTTCTTGATGCAGCAGCATTTAAGAAAACTGTTGAGTATTGCCTTGAAATGTAATATTTATATGGATTAAAGAACTATTTTAACTTTTTCTGTCTTAAGTTACTTCCTGAATTAAGCAAACACTTGAATTAATGTTATTATGCACTAACTTTATGAATATGGCATATCCCCTCTTTTTAGTCCACCTTACTTGCCTGTTTAGTAGGTGATGTGGTACTTGGCTTCAATAAGTTAAGGTATGGCTTGTTGTTTTGTGTTAAAATAAGAATTTAGTGCATGTTTGAACTGTTACATGCCTTTTGATAATTTCCCATCATGACAAAATACTTAAATGCTTATGCAACAGCTTTATTTTAATCTTGTTATTTACTTTTGCATTTTTTTTTTGTTTGTTTCAGATGTTGTTGCATTTGTTGAGGTGTGGTCCTCAAGTAGAACTGAAAATTATTCAAAAACATTTGCCCAACAGCTACTTGATATGGGAGCTACAGTAAGTTTCTACTGTTTTAAATGGTATTGAATAACTACCTAACATCACAGAGTAGAATGCCAAGGCTGATTTAGTCTGATTTCTGAAGGAAGTTTGTGCTAATGTATGAAATGGGTTTATAGAAGGAGCCTGACTTTGCTACATGCTGAAAACCTAACAGTAACATGAAAGAATGATGTTCGGTTTAAGGAAGGAATCATTTTGTTTAGGAGACTGTAAGAATTCAAAGAAATATAGCTTTTTAAAGGAGAGAGCACAAAATGATGCCAGGACATCATAGAAACTTCAAGCTGGCACCATCTAGCAGGGGAACCCTTCAGTGTTAAATTTTTTCATTTTGTCACATGTGGCTTGGTGATTTCTCTGTCTCACCTTGGCTGTCCTAGTTATTGGCCTGCACTTGTGGAGTTTATTATTGTATTGTCTCAGTTTGAGCTTTGTGCAAGCTGTCTGTCACTATATTTCGGGGCAAAATATTGCTTGATATTTTCCCATCATTAATGTCCATGTGATGTTCTTAGTATTTCACTGTTGCAGTCATTACATTTGGGTTATCTGCTTGCAGGTAACCCTCACTCGGCCTGATTAACAAAGTCTTGGGTTCTGCGTTGGTTGCTGTCCCTTCTTCCATGACATCAGGTCGGCAGGGGTATAAAACATGCAGCCGATGCCATTACATCACTTTCTTGCTGTGCGGTGCCTGATTAACAAAGTCTTGGGTTCTGCGTTGGTTGCTGTCCCTTCTTCCATGACATCAGGTCGGCAGGGGTATAAAACATGCAGCCGATGCCATTACATCACTTTCTTGCTGTGCGGTGCCCGAAGCAGAAGCAGTTCATAAGTGCCGGTCGGCCGACTCCTGAAGTTTTCGTTTTTGAGTTTCAGAACCGAAGTCTTCAACTAAAGCTAAGTACCCCGCTGGAGAAACTTTTTCTTGCTCCTTACCGATGTCAGTAAAAAGTTAATAATTGCATTACTTGTGGAAAGCAAATACCTCAAAGATTTTCCTTTGTACAATATTCCTTGCCTAGGCCCTGACCACAACGTACGATTTTGTGCTTTATTTAATCAGCGCACTATCCATCGTCTGTATATTTTCGCCTCTAAATATTTCGGTTCTCGGTTTAATTATCCAGAAATGTCGTTGGTTAGCCATCCGACTACCGGGATCCTGAAAAAACACAAAGATAAAGACAGACACAGGCTGCCGAGGTCCAAAACTGCCGATGACACTTCTCCTAAGCCACTCGCCAGTTTGCCGGTACTCAGTGAGGTGCTTTTGCAGCCCCTGATACCAGCTACTTCTGATTTGCAGGTCTCTACTGAGACCCATTCGAAGTCGGGTGTGCCGCGAGGTGCTTCAACAATGCAACCCGCGGATGTCTCTACCTTGGATGGGTCCGGAGCCGCTGCGCAGGCACCGGCTTCTGAGGGTGTATTCAGGCCTACGGACTTGCATATGAAACCGATGTTTCCTTCTTTACTTAGGCCTAAATCTCGATCCATGCCTAAAAAAAGATGCCCAGGCCACATGCTCAGGCCTCTATGCCTAAAAAAACAAATAAGAATGGCTGAAGATCTAATGACTCTAATTAGGGGTAGCCAACCCCCCCCCCCTTCTAAGAGGCCTAGGACTGAAGTTGATTATGAATCTTCTGATCAGGATTCTGTTTTTTCAGATTCTTCTGATGATCTGGATTTGCCCTTATCTACTTATGAGGATTCTGTTGCAGAGGACTCCATTCCCTCTGCTTCCCTTCTGAGGATTTTTCTTTTGGGGAAACCTTACATACTCTTAAGGAAGCATTTCCACTGGGAAAGCCAGGATTTTTCTGATTCAAAAAAGAGGCTTAGGGATTTCCTTCTCCTACCTCAGCATAGGCCTTTAGCTATTCCTCCTGTACTAGACATTGTTGATGAACTTTTTCGAAATCTAGTTTGGCCCCTGATTCCCTGCCTCCTGCTCCCAGAAAACCTGACGGATACTACAGGGTCCCTGAGTCCCACAAGTTCCTTTTCAAAAATCCTATTGCAGATCCAGAAACTATTTCACAGGGGCCCAAGGGCATTGCGGTTTTTACTGCTAAAAATCCTACCCCTTCTGATAGAGACTCCAGGGCGCTGGATAGATGGGGTAAGAATGTTTACACTTCTGCATCCTTGGCCATTAGGGATTTAAACTGCCAGTTTCATATGTTAAAGTATCAGCAACATGTTATTGGACTGCTTAAACAGAAAATTATGTTGATTCCTGACTGTGTGGAAAATAAAGAATTACAGGATTTAATGCATTCTCATGAACAAGTTGGAAAACATACTTTGCATAGTGGTTTTGATTCATTAGAGGCCTCTTGCAGGGCTGCTGTTACTGGGTCTGTGCTCAGAAGGCATGCTTGGCTTAAGGAGCAGTCTTTGCTTGATCATGTTAAAGCTAAATTGTAGGATGCTCCTTTAAATCAGGACCACCTGTTTGGAAACAAGGCTGAGGAAGTTCTTAAAATAGATGGAAGATAAAGCTAAATCTATGCAAACTGTTAAAGATTTTTTTACAAGTTCAGCCTCCTAGATTTAGTAGGCAATGGCCCTCTAAGAATTGGTCCTTTCCAGCCCCTTCCAGGTCTTCTCAAGCCAAACCCAGACGCAGCAAAAAACCCAGATTTCAGTCCCAGGGGACACACACAACTAAGCAGTGAGGGGGCCTCTACTTCCAAATCTGGGAATAATAAGACTGCCCCCTATGGTAAACTGTCTCATTGACTTCCTTTTAAAATTTCCAAGCACTTATCAACTGACTGCCCCTTTGGGGGGAAAGATTGCTCTTCATGCAAAAAATTGGGAACTCATTACCCGGGACGAATGGGTTTTAAATACAGTGTCCCAAGGTACAGATTTCACTTCCACACGTTGCCAACACTAAGTGGGTGGCTGGACCTACCCCCAAATCAGTGGGCGGAGGCCCAAAAACAAGTACTTTCCTCTACTGGTACAAGTTGAATAGCCCCCATGCTTAAGAGAGAAAAGGGACAAGGTTTCTACTCTTAAGACTTTTCCTGGTACCCAGAAAAGACAATTCATGGCATCCTATCCTGGACCTGTCCACTCTAAACACCTTTTTTCGAGATTCCAAAATTCAAGATGCTGACTCTTCACCAATTACTTCCTATGCTAGGCAAAGATGCCTAGTTGGCAACACTAGATTTAAAAGAAGCATACCTGCACATCCCAATCAGGGAATCTTGCAGAAGATACCTACGCTTCAAAGCAGGCTACACACGCTATCATTTCTCTGCACCACCCTTTGGCTTATCTACTGCGCCCAGGGTATTCACAAAGTGCCTAGCTCCAGTTATTGCATTTTGCAGGCAAAGAAATATTCCAATATGGCCATAACTGGACGATTGTCTAATTCAGGCAGAAAGCCAGGACATACTTTTGAATAATCTGGCCTTTGTAAAAAGGGTTCTAACTTGTCTGGGATACACCATAAACGAAAAGATATCACAGCTGGTACCCTGTCAACAAATTATATTCCTGGGAGCAAGCTTGAATACAACTTCCCAGATGGCTTATCTCACGCCAGAGAAACAAATTCATTTGACAACCTACTTCAAACAAGTGGCCACAAAAACCCTGCTATCTACAAAACAAATACTGCAAGCCTTTGGGTTCATGGCCTCCTGCATTCTTCTAATTCCATATGCAAGACTGCATATGAGGAAACTACAGTGGTATCTAAAAAGCGTATGCTGTCAACATTCTCAAGGCCTAGAAACAATGATTCCTATCATACCTTGCCTATGCCTAGAGTTCCTTTGGTGGGCAGAAGCATGCCACCAAAACAAGGTACTGCCTTTCACACCACCCCCTGCTGCCCAAACCCTAACAGACGCATCAGACTATGCACGGGGGGGCTCACCTGCCAGGGAAGTGTATTCAAGGCAAATGGAACCCAAGTCAAATGCACCTGCATATCAATCAAAAAGAAATGTTAGCTGTACAGAATGCTCTGACAGCCTTCAAGGACCACATTCTTCCAGGACAACTAATGGTAAGGCAGACAACGCCACTGTTATGTGGTACATAAACAAGCAGGGGGGGGTACACATTCTTACCTCCTCTGCAGACTAGCCATGGCATTGTGGAACACAGCCTTGAGCTACCAAGAGCACCTACAAGCTCAATTCCTGCCAGGAAAATTAAATACACTGGCAGACTGACTAAGCAGAAACCTCATGGACCCACACAAGTGGAAACTGAAACAAAGGATATTCAACATGTTGACAAGCAAATGGGGGAGCCCAGATACAGACTTGTTTGTCTCTCCCCGGAACTACCAATTGGAAAAATTTTGTGCAAGGACTCCCCACAAACAAGCCTGGAAAGTGGATGCTCTGTCCTTATCAGTCTATGCCCCCCTCCCCGCCTCTGCTCTCCTCCAAAGTACTACTAAAAATCAAACTGGACAAACCAAGGATGATTTTGATTGCTCCAGACTGGCCTCGCCAACACTGGTACCCCCTCCTGCTCAGTGTGTCACTGTTACCTCCATGGCACCTGCCTCAGACTCCTTCCCTGTTGTCTCAGCAGGAGAACCAGTTTCTGCACCCTCAGCTTCCAACACTGAACCTTGCAGCCTGGCTAATTACTTAACCTCTCCTTTACATCCCTCAGCAAACCTGTGATGGATATCATTTTAGAGGCAAGGAGGCCTAGTACTAGAAAATCTTATGCTGAAAAATGGAAAAGATTCTGTGCCTGGAACCAGTCTCGAGGGATGAGCACAGCAGTGCCCAATTTACCTCAGATTTTACAATACTTAACTGAGATGCTTCACAAGGGCCTGTCTTTTTTTTCTTCATTAAAATCCACGCCTCAGCCATTTCAGCTCATTATAACACAGAACCTCCCCTCTTCTCTCATCCATTGCTCAAGCAGTTTCTCAGAGGGGCCAAAAATTTGAGACCACCCAGGAGAGCTCCAACCCCAGCCTGGGACCTTAACTTTGTCTTGGAGAAACTCGCTGTACCTCCTTTCGAGCCAGCTGCTACTGCAGACTTAAAATTTCTTTCTTGGAAAACCGCTTTCCTTTTAGCAATCACTTCAGCTAGAAGGGTATCTGAATTACAGGCCCTTATGGCAGTGGAGCCTTTCATCATCTTTCATGCGGACAGGGTGTCCCTCAGAACCAATCCATCCTTCATGCCCAAGGTGGTATCCAGTGTGGCTCTTAATCATTCCATTCATTTGCCAACCTTCTTTCCCAAGCCACAGAATAAAGGGGGAACGTATACTGCATTCCTTAGATGTGCACAGACAACTTAGATTCTATTTGGACAGGACTAAACTAATGCTGGTGGCATTTGCTACAGGAGCAGAGGGGAAGGCTCTTTCAAAGCAAACAATTTCTAAATGGATAAGCCATTGCGTTCATTTCTGCTATAAGCACCATGGAAAACCTATCCCCCAGGGGATCGGACCTCACTCCACCAGGGCTGCATCTACCTCTACAGCCTTTCTCAGAGGCATCCCTACCAGGGACATCCTAGAAGCTGCTACCTGGAGTTCTGTACATACTTTCACCAAGCTTCATCATTTGCCAATTTTCTCTAAATGCAGAGCTGGCTTTGCCACTGCAGTCTTGCAGGGCCTTATAGCTGGTCCTAATGCTATCTAAATTCCTCCTCCCAACCATAGCTTTGGGAATCCTATCCAAATGTAATGACTGCAACAGTGAAACACAAAGAACATAGTACAGTTGTCTACACTTACCATAAATGTAGATGTTCGAGTGTATTCACTGTTGCAGTCCTGGCTACCCTCCCTCCAACCCCCTAACTTCTTTTGGCTATACCTCTACTTTCCTTTACTATGCTTAAAAGCCTTTTTGGTGTATTTGCTTTTTTGTTGGAGGTATATCATTGTACATTTATATTTAATTGCTTCCATTAGGGGGACACTTGACATCTGGGGCAAGGGAAACTGATGTAATGACATCGGCTGCATGTTTTATACCCCTAACAACCTGACGTCATGGAAGAAGGGACCGCAACCGACGCAGGATCCATTAATCAGCCCGACCTGAGGGCTACCTGCAAGCAGATAACCCAAATGTAATGACTGCAACAGTGAATACTGCTGAACATCTACATTTATGGTAAGTGTACACAACTGTACTTTCCTTTTTCTGAGGAACTAAAAATGGTGTACGTTGCAAGTATACTCCTACTGTTTTCCACAGCTTTTTTATATAGTGAGACGTTGACTTTAGAATCTACATCCCTCAAGTTACCGGATTGCAGAGTGGCCAAGAGAGCTCTTCATAGGACCCACTTCTAAGAGTGACCACTGGTAGCAAGTTGTAGCTGACATGACAGTCTTCCACCTTGTGCCAGCTTGGACTTGCATGAAGTGGTTGTAGACTGTTTAATTATTTTGCCAAATTGTTTTGGATGGGACTTTTGGCTTGAAGGTCTTTTCCTTTCTTTCCAAATGATGGTTGCTTTTGTTCACTGGTAATAAGATAATGAGTTTTTTATATCCCTCCTTTAGTCTGCACATTCATTATAACATTTCTTATTGACCTAAGGACATCATCTTCCCTTATTGAACCTTGACTTAGTGCTTGGGTGGTAGCATGCTGCATCAGATTAATTAGAAGACAGATAAACTAGGATTACACTCAGTAGCAATCGTGGAGTTCTCTGATCAGACATTGGTTCAGCAAGACTGGGATCCCAACAGACTTGTGTTACCAGTGCAGAGATCTTGCATGCCAATCCCTGGTATCTCCTATCAGGTGACTGTTTTATTCACAGGTTCATAGGTGATTACTAGGCTAATGGCCTTAGTAGGCTATTTTAAACCTTGTCAAGTTTTCCTATTTATAAATGGCAGGACTAATTACCCAGGAGCGTCTAGTTTGGTTTAGATGGCAGAGTATCCATTTTCTCTCTGCTAGTAAGGATGGCAAGGTATGTCTTTCAACACCTTAAGAAATGGGAAAGTGTGATATAATAGAACTCCACCTACAGCAACTGATTGGATTTAAGCTGGAGGTACCAGGAGTGTTCTGCACATAGAACTTTTTTCGGGCTACTAGCTCTACCTCACATTTCACAGGATTCATCATGTCTCTTTCCCCTATTCCTTTTGGTCCAGAGAAGCTTAGTGCATTTGAACTAAGCAATTTAGGTATGCAACCTTAAAATTGTTTTTATGATCAAATATTTGGAGCAAGAACCTGGAATATCAGTTTAGTTCCCCTTCTTTCTTCTTCTTCTTGGACCTTTGACTATGGAGGCAAATCAACATCTTCTGTTAAGTCAGAGAAATTTAAAAGAATTCGGTGGGTTAACATTTTCAATCTGAATCCTGTGCAAGAAGGTGAAGTTCTGTAATTTCTTGTGCACTTCTAATTTTGAAAAGTTTAACATGGAGTACATGTAGGTACCGAGCTGAAACGTAGCGTGCTTATGGTGATGGAGTCTGCCACTACTGCTGCTGATGCAATCTTTTCTTGTATGGAGGACACGTTTTTTCTTCTTGCCTCAGTATTCTCATCTGTTCTGCCTTCTCCCAACTTTTACACTGACCTCTGTTCCGCCCAACATGATTCCAACTTACTAGCACAGTCATTGAGTTTTGAAGAATACTTTCAGTAGCATTGTCTGTGGAATCTGCCGTCAGATGTTAAGCTTAAGGTCCATTAACACCTGCTTTACACTCGTATATTTATAGTTCCCCTGGTACCAGAATTGCATGTCCTAGACCTACTGACAACTGCTTCCAATTGTAGGTTTTCCAGGTGTCATCCAGTTTGGTGTCTTTCTACAGCTGTCCTTGCCAAAGAAGACATGATACAGATGGTGGCCCCCATGCATTTGCACTGCAGATGTTGACTGTGGCATCTACTTATTGTTTCAGGCATAGACTAATTGCCTAATAGCTTTTTGAAACTAGGATCATCCTTGGATGGGGAGCTCTGGTCCAAATGGATGTTCTTAAGCCTGGGACAAACCTAGGTATAATAGTCTTACCTCTTACACATCCACTTTGGTTTACTCTTGTTTTCTGCGTATGGTCTCATCTGTTCCCAATGTGTATAATAAGCAGCAGGATGCCTGCTAGGGGAGACGGGCAGTTTATTATGTTAAACATGAATAAGTATCATCTTTTTCTAACTTTATACGGTCTTTTGCTGTTTTGTCACACAACACTTTTTTCTGCTTTTGTGTTGTGCTAGATGCTGCTGTACCAACCCTGTGTGCTTTCAAATCTTCGTGCTTAAAGCACATTTTTTTCCACAACGGATTCCTTGCAGGGATTGCATTTTACTCGCACTTGTTAGGAATTAGGTTTAGACCCTTACTTGCACTTGATCATAAATTAGCTCAGTTGGTGAAAACAATGTGAGTTCTTGTGGCATCTCTGTATGCAAAGAGGAGATAGGGTAGATACCTGTTCCCATGTCACCTAAACTGTTTTGTGAATACTCCAAGCCTGCTCTTGAGAACAGAATTAAAACTTTTTACGAAACCATTCCTTTATTGATTGCAAGGGGTCATTTCTAATTGCTTTATTCTACAGTACATCCACAAACAAGTTAGCATGTCAGGTGTGAGGTTTACTTTTATGTCCATCACCAAACGCACCTTACTGAAGATTTCTAATGAAGCATTCATTTATTTACTGTTCGTTTACTGTGATGGTCTGTTTAGGCCATGCAAGACCCCATACATTGGAGGCCTGGGGAGAAAAGCTCCAAAGGTAAATAAAAAAATAATAAAGCAGTCAGAGTAACAGTATCTTCATGCAGAAAGCAATAAGATATGACGAGTTAAACGTTCAGTGGTATAAGTAACATTTCAATGCAGACTAGTGTAAAGCATGCATAAAAACAGGGTAGTAGTAACAGGCATATAACTAAATAGGAAAGGTGTCAAGTCAGGAGAAGATGCAGTTAAAATGACCAGAAGACTAAGTAAAGAAGACACATTAATTAAAAGTAGGAATATAAATGTTTAACTCCTTGCTTCCCACAAGAGTATAGTAGTCAGTAAAACAGTTTCTGTGTAACCTGTAATAGTATTTTCATCTTTGCAGGAAACTTCCATGTACTCTGAAAACAATGACTAGTCATTTCTGAAGTCCTTGGACATGTTCATACATAAAACTAAGGCGGGAAGATGACATCTACAAGCTGCTGTGATTTATTAAGCATGACAGTGAAACAGCCAGCATGAGATGTGTGTAGCTGGAATTAAGGAATGTTTTTATATAAAAATTTATGAAGGTTATAGGACATTATTTTCAGATGATATTTTGTAGCTGATCGAACCAGAAAAGAACATATCACTGTTGTGGAACATTCTGAAACAGTTCTAGGTTTTCTTTTTGGTATATAAAATTAATGAAGATAAAACCAGAAAAGGCTAACTTTTTTGTTTTTATCCGGTATAAAATAATATCGTCTGCAAATAGAGCTGCCTTTTCTTGACTACCTTACCAATTTCAGTCATGAATTTGAGTCCCTTATTTTATGACAATGGTTCTAAATGTAATGCAAATAACAAAGGGGAAAGAGGACACTCCTGCCTAGTTCCTCTGCTCAAACAACAATTTTCAGAGAGGAACCTACCCACTTTAATTTTCACATCCAATCCCTCATATATCCTAATAAACCTTATAAGTTTGTCAGGGAACATAAATGCTTCCATTGTCCTGCTCATAAAGTCCCAGGTTAATCTGTCAAATACTTTCTCTGCATCAAGACCCACCAACAGTGGTATTTTCTTACATTCTGCCTCCCTCTGGATCATCACTGTTCTGTTGTGGAACATTTTGAGACTGTTTCAAAATGTTTCAGGATACAGAGTTAATGAAGCTAAATTGGTTCAGCAATATCCATATTTATGGGGAGATGCTAAAATGAAGTACTTGTGGATTAAAAATTATTCCGGTGTGGCAGCTAAGGATATGTGAGAAGAGGCCAAATGAAAAACAATACAAAAACTGAGAAATTGGAAGCTCTGTTATATGTATAGTAAGATACAAGCAGTTAAAATGTTTTTAGTCCCTTTAGTCTTATACACAGGTCAGGCGTATTTTTATCAATGAGAGAAGAAGTTGTGGATAGCAATTAATAAAGAGCTGAATGATTTTATCTGGGAGGGGAAGACTGCAAGAATCAAGTGGGATAAGATGATTCTTCCAGTTGAACAAGTCTGATTAGGATTACCTGATATGAAGGGGTATTTCAGAGCTACACAGTTAAGGCTCCTATAGACAGCACAAGCAGAAACATATAATTCAAAGTGGAATGGGATGATGGAACTGAGGGGAAGCTAAAGAAACGAGACACTGGGATTTTGGGTGAAGATCTTTAAGAAGAAAACTATAATCCTACAATATTATATTTATAAAGTAGCAGAAAATATTCTGTAAGAATTAAGCCAACAAGGGAATGGAGAAAGGATATTTTTGCAATTATTGATGCAGAGAATAGGCAAGATGGGGCTAGAATTTTTTGGAGAAAACTGGCAAAGGAGCCCAAGGTATTCGGAGCAAATAACTAGAGAGAGAAAGATAATAGAATGGGAAGACACCAATAATTTATTTTGATTGTAGGTTAGATATTGCCTTCCCTATCAAGGATTTGTATTGGGGTATAGGCAAAGAGAAATAAATGGGGGGGGGGGGTTCTTAATGAAAGACCACCACTTGTAGAGTTTTTAACAAATTCTGGAACGGAGGTTGCAGTTAAAGGAATAATTACAAGAGTATATAACATATTGCATGATAACTATAAGAATCAGTGAGAGGAGATTCAAATGTGTTGGTTAGAGAGATTGGATTAGCCCTTCATAAAGAAAGGATGGGGGTGTATATGTCCATCTCCCAAATATGCAACATAATCTAAAAGACTCCAGAGAATTTTTCCTCAGGTAGACTGCAAATGCTGGAGGTGTGCTGGGAGAAGAAAGAGGTAATTGGGAACATAATTTTCTGGGAGTATAATGAGTTGGCAGACTCCCTGCAGACTACTCTGTCAGAGATACTGGGTGACCAAATTAGTGTATCTAGGGAAATGATTTTTCTGAGCTATGATATGAATTGCCAAGACATAATAATTATGGTGTCTGCCAAAAAAACATTTAGTAGAAAATGGAAATCAAAGTCTAAACCAACTGTATGAGAAGTGGTGAATATAGTAACGGAGATAAAACAACTGAAATTGGGATCTTTAGAAAAGGGTAAGACCAAATTGCATAGGAAAAAATGGGAATTTTGGGAACAATACATGGGAGGAGTGAGGTTTAAAAGAAGGCATGATTTGGATGAGCTATGTAATGTGTGACTGACTAACTGGACTTGGGTAGCTTATAAGTGATGTATAATGTTTGCAAATGGTTGTCAGTATTTTTTTTATTATGTAAATGTATGATTATCTGTTATAATTGATAATTTAATAAAGATGTTTCTTTTTTATGAAAAAAACAAGGGCTATAACTATAAGCTATGTACCCACACATTGGCTAAGCAATTTCCATATTTATGGGGACATGATAGAATCCTTTTTAAGCCATACTCCTGAATACTTCATTTGTTATGGTAGCCAAGGATATGTGGAGATGGACTAAAAAAGATAACACAAAAACTGTGAACCTAGGAGCTGTTGCCTTTGGATATGGATAGCAAGATACAATTAGTTAAACGTTTTTAGTCCCTTTTTTACACACAGGTCATGCATATTTAATAGTAATTAATAAAGAGTTGAAGGGTGTTATTTGGGAGGGGAAGAGGCAAGGGTCAAGTGGGAAAAATTGATCCTCCCAACAAAACAAGATTTTGGATTACCTGTTTTGAAGGGATATTTTAGATCTGCACAGTTTAGGCTGTTGTATATAACACAAGCAAAAAGCTAGAATTTAAAGTGGAAAGGGATGATGATGAAATGGGGTAATTTCAAGAAATAAAGGAAGAATGGGATTTTATACACCGATCCTTAAGGAGAATAAGTCATACAGAATATTATAGTCATTAAGTAGCAGAAATTGTACTAAGAACTAGGCCAACACAGGAATAGAGAGGAAATTCTGCCAATAAGGATGACTATTTAGGGCTACAGAGAATATACATGATGGGGCTGGAATTTGGCAAATGGTCCAAGGTATTTTTAGAGAGGGAAAGGTAATAGAACAGGAAGAGTCTAGGAAGACCTTTTGGATTGTGGTCTATTCATTGGCTTCCCTGTCAAGGATTGATCGATTTTATAGACAGAGAAAGGGATAGGGGAATCCTAAATGAAAGATCTGCACTGGCTGAGTTTTTAATTTAATCTAGAACATAAGCTGCTATTTAAAAGGGTAATTAGTAGGGAGTACAAAATATTGCGTAATAACTATAGGAATCAAACAGAAGAGGACAAAAAGATTGCAAATTGCATATCTAATGTAATCTTTCCAAAGAAACAATTGGAGGCTCTATGTATGGATTCCAAATGTGCAACAAAAATCTAGACTAATTTAGAGTTTTTGTCTGGAAGTGTTGGCATACTTTTTATACCCCAAGCAGACTTCAAAGAATTTTTCTTCAGGTAGATGGCAAATGTTGGAGGTGTGATGGGGGAACAAAGAGGTAATGGGAACATATCTATTGGGACTGTAATGAAGCAGCAGACTTTAAAAATTCCCTACAGGGTACTCTGTCTGGAGTACTGGACAAGCAAATGAGTGTAACTAAGGAATTTATTTATTTTTTTGCTGGGATATGGGATCTGAATTGCTTTGATATAGTAAGGCCTTCTTATGTTTAATTCTGGTGGTTGCCAAAAAAGCAGTTTCTACAAAATGGAAATCAAAATCCTAAGCCAAAAAAGACCAGGAGGTACGATCTTTAGAAAAAGATAAGAGTAAATTACATAGAAAAAAATGGAAATTGTAGGAACAATACATGCAGAAAAGTGTTTGGAGGAGGAATGAGGTTTGAAAAGACAGGAATTGAATAATCTATGTAATGTTGCTTCGATTATATAATATGTAACAATCTATAACAATATATGTGATGTGTAATGTTTGGAAATCTGAACTTTGATTATTTTATATAAATGCAAGTTTGCATATGTCACAATTGATGATTTAATAAAGATGTTTAAAAAGCATGCACAGCTTTACTAAAAAGCAGAGGGGTTAAAAGCCGCACACATTGTTCTCTGGCCAAACTCGTGTTGACTGAACCTACATTCAAATTCTTGAATAAAGCTATCAAAATTATTCCCCTCTTTATATATGTAAGGGAAAATATTAATACAGACTTGGGCATCCAGGGCTGCATTTTCACCCTGGTTACTTAATACCTGATTTACTTTTATGCAGATATTGCTTCTCCATCTCCCATGCCTCGCGCGGATACTTCTTTTCCTGCTCTGCAGCTGTGTGTTGTCTTATCTGTGAGTAACTTTGATTTCCAGACATTTCTTCTCCAAGTCTTGTCTTTAATTCATTGTATAATTTAAGGTTATCTAGGGATAGACTGAGTTGTTTTACTATGTGCTATGCACTCGTAACTGTTACTAAACTGTTTACTTGTTTAGTGAACTGAAACATAGCTGCATCCAAGACAGCTGTTATCTCATTCTTGATCGTACTGGCAGGTTTAATTCCTTTCTGTTTGTCTTCCTTAGTCATTTTTAACACAGACATTTTTCTTGCTCTAGAGAACTAATTTTTGCATGTTTCTTAAAACTAATGAAAAAAACACAGCTGTGCTAAGTAAACTGATAGATAGTCAGCTTGTGGTCAGCTAAATAAGCAAACTTTCTACTGACATAACTGTTTTGCAAACTAGTTTGGTTCAGAATATGCATATTTTTCTAACCAGTTGTATATAATGTGGACAGGAGCTATGTTCACCCAATCCATATAGCTTAACTGGTAAATAATGTGCGAGGGACAGTTGGCCTTGTTTATGATAGATGCCTACTGATGCCACATTAAAATAAGCTTTATGCTGATCAGCTGCATTGCAGAGTCCTAATCCCTGGCTTCCTGAAAACTGTTCCACCAGTCTGTCAACCGCGTGCCTTCCACTGATATCTTACCAAGAGTAACTCAAAATCTGTTCAAGATTGTGTGCGTCTGTGTGGAGAAAGTGTTTTCCATGAGGGGTTAATTTCTGTTTATTACAAAGAGGTGCTTCCTTGGTATATTATGATGCTGCCATCATCTTGACCACTCTAGCACACCGAGAACATAGTTAAGTGTTTACCTTTAAAATATGCCAGTCACCAAATATTGCTATAGTTACATGTCACAATAGCTTAAATGGTACCTGTTCAAAAGGTTGAAGCTAGGAGTTGAGTATGTACCGTTTCATTATGCAAACCCTTCAACTAATAAACCACCAACCGCAAGCATTTGCAATTGAATGATAAAGTATTTGAAATAAATTAAACAGTGTTTTATGTAAAGTCAAATATTACCATCAGCTATGAACTTCTACAAAGAGAATATATAATTTGGCTAAACAGAATGATGGCATATTAAAATGTTAATAGCTTATGTTGACTTGTACCAGTATCTAAATATTTATTTTATTTTTCTTTATTTTCTGTCTATGACTTGTAAAGTTGAAACTGTAGTCATGCATTCCCTCAGGCAGTGGATCTTCCAGAATGAGATCTATTTAGAAATGCAATCATATTGTGTGCATTTAATAAGCAAATCAGAAATAACTGAGAGATGCTTTCTGTGCCGAGTCACAGGTTGTTTTAATTCCTATTTGGTTTAAATCTTGGTGACACTTGTCCTGGTTCCACACCCCCCTCAGGGGGAAATGGTAAAGTCCTAGAAGATGATATCCAAGTAACAGAACGCATTCTTTCAATTGAATACACTGCAAATGTGTTTCCAAATAAGAGAAGCCAGATTTTGTTCCGAATAGTTTTGCTGTATTTACATTGAATACACTCACATACTCTACTATTTTTTTTCTTTTGCATTCCTTACATGTTACTCATTTTACTTGCTTTAATATGTAATAATACAACCACAATTTGAAAAATAAAATACATTTGCATTAGCTTGATACCAGTTTTGTTCAGCTCACTGATTGCAGCCTAGAAAACAATTGAAGTTTTTGCCGTTGAAAAAAAGCATTTTTATACACACCTAAAATTTGGAAACTTACATCATAACCATGGATGTCATGTTGTCCTCTCTCTCTAATTCTTGCTGGTTGGTTCGGAGCCGTTCTCTGCTCCAACTTGGCCGAATACTAAAGCTCGAGCTTCCACTGGCTCGAGGCTAACCCCCTATCTCATGATGCTCTGGATCTCCAGATCTTGTTTGCCACTCAAGCATCGAGGTTGCTGCCTGGCTGGCTCGTGGGCTAAGTAGACGAAAATAAATTTATATTTTTTTTACTGTTTTCTTGTTTTTTTCCCTCTCTCTTCACTTTAAACAGTTATCGTGAGTCTGTGTTAAAGTCTTCTCCCTATTCTTAACTAGTTCAGAGAGCGTTGTTTAAGTTAGAGGGCTCTTGCGGCCTGTTTGACTTAGAGGGGCGTTCCCCTTCCCTCCTTTCTTGTGTTAAAAAAAATAAATAAATAACTTTCCTACAAGATAGTTTTTTCTACTGTAGTACTTGTTTCACTTGTAAGTAGCAGTTCCTTTTTTTTGTATAATTTCTAAAGAAAAAGAGCATAGACCTTTTGGGTTTAAAAAATGTGACGGATGTACCCAGAAAATGTCCATCACCGACTGCCATACTAGCTGTGTCTACTGCCTCAGCGCAGAGGTCCTGTAAATGTACCTCCCCATCTGTCATGCCTTCAGTAGCAGGGTGCTCCATGAAAGGAAGAGGAAACTAATTGATAGGGGTTTAGTGATAGGGGCTTTTCAGGAGTCTTTAAGACAAAAGACAGAGCTCCAAATCTTCCTCCCCTTCTTCCTCTAAGACACACACTACCAAAAGACCGGCTTCTTTGACTCTGTTGACTGAGCTACCTAAAAAGATTGTGACATCAGAACCGAGGGCTTTCTGTTCTGACACAACCATTACTTCTGCGGCTCCAACAGTGTACGTGGAGCGGGTGGTGAAGAGATTACTCAAAACAGCAGCCATGGAAAAAATTGTATTGTCTCCGTACCCGAAGGTCTCGGAGCCAGCCATACCTACATGCCCCATTCTGATTCCTCCTCCGACCACCTTAGTGTCTTCGGAGCTCGAGAGCTCAGATCCGATAGTTGTGGAACCATCTGCTTCAAGAACCCCATTGGAATCTTCAGTGCTGACTGCTCTAACTTCCTTGGCTCCATAGGAAGTCAAGGGGTCTGGGAGCCGACTCTCGCCAGTTATGTCTGGGGGGAGGGGAGTTGGCACGGACAGTCGTCCTACCCGACTTTTTCTGTTGGCGTCTCTGCTAGGGCTCAGTTCAGCTCCCACATCAGCTTCGGCGTCCTCTACCTTGCCTAGGAATCGGCCCTCTGTTGCTTCGAAAGCCGATGGCCACTTTGGAACGGGGTGGGAAGGCTTTCGATCTGATGGAGAAGGCGCTGTCACCTCAGACCGCCCTGCCGTAGGATCCAGTCTCTCGTCCCTCCCAGGAGCCAGTGGTAATCTCTTCACCCCCCCAAGGGTAGAGACCCAGAGCCTCAGGGAGCCCCTGTTGACAGTGTTGTCTCTTCTGAAACCTCCCCGGAGTACCCCTCCGAGGAGGTCCCTCTGAAGAGACTGTGCAAGAGGAATCGCATAAACTCCCTTAAGTCTGTCACCTCTGATACCAACTTGGATGAGTCTGAAGGGTCCCCCTCTCAGAATGTATCCTTTGCTGACATCCTGGACATCCTGAAGCAGAGGGGTGATTGGCAGCCCATCAACCCTTCATAGGACGAATCTGTATACCTGGAGGCTTTTCGGTTTCACCCTTCCACCTTCTGGATGACTTCCCCCTTATGACAAATTGCTAGGGTTTAGATCCCGTAAGGCCTGAACATCGCCTGATACAGTGGAGCCTGTTCTGAGGAGGCCTAACAAGTTTATTACCGCTCTCTCGGATAAAAAGTTGTTGATGAAAGGTGTCCCTGTAGATGCCATGGTGGTGGAAGCGGCCACCAAGAAGGAGACCTCTTCATCTGTTCATTCTCCTAACAGAGAGTCTAGGATTTATGGACAGATATGGAAAGCTTACCTTTTCTTCAGCAGCCTTTACCCTATGGTCGCTGAACTACTTTACCCATTTTACAAGACTTCAAAGGGATCTCCTGCAGGACTAGGAGATTCCCTTCAGGGTACAGCAGCTTTGGGGTCCGCAGATTGTGTCTTCGCAGCTCTCCACCCTTACTTCCATTGCAAACTCCTCCATGAGACTGATTTCTTACACAGCTGATGGAGTGAATAGGGCTACAGCAGCAGGAATTTCCCTTAGGAGACATTCCTGGATGCACCTTTGCAATTTTGCTGAACCCTTTAGGTCTTCCTTCACCAACGCCCCCGGTTCATCCCTTTTTGGACCAAAGGTGAAAGATACTTTAACCAGGTGCGAGCAGGACAGGAAAACCTTCTCTGGCCTGGGAGTCTGTTTTTCTGCCTCATCTAGACCTTATCCCAAAGGTCAAAAGGGCAGAAAAATGTGGTTCTGCAAATCCCAAAAAGGCTTTTCTGACTCACATGGTGACTCTTCCCCCATGGGCAGAGGGGGAAGTTATAATAGAAGATGCCAACCTCACGGCAGAGGGGGTTCCACAAAACTAGGGAGACAGAGATGCGTTCTCTGACAGGCTCTTCAGCGCTCCTGAAAGGAGGCCCATCTGCCTTTCTTTGGAGGCAGTTGGGGGTCGATTGTCACTGTACCGAAATGCCTGGCAAGAAATTTCCCGAGACAAATGGGTACAAACAATAATATCCAGTGGTTATTACATAGTCTTTTCTACCTTCCCCACCAAAAAATTGGTCCTTACCGGATGTCCCACCCGGCCAAAAGTACCATGCAACACAAGAGGTAATCTTGTTGCTAGACAAAGTCATCCAAGAGGTCCTCGCAGACCAGATAGGATCTGGGACTTGCCCAAGATTCTTTTTAGTTCCAAAAACGACAGGAGACTGGAAATCCATTCTAGATCTCAGCAAACTAAACAAATCAGTGAAGAAGTCAAAGTACTGGATGGGTAACCCTTCAGTCAATCTTCCCGTTTATCGGGAAAGAGAACTGGATGCACTCAGTAGATCTTCAGGATGAATACTACCATATAAAGATGGACAGGCCATCCAGGACACACTTACGCTTTTGGCTGGGAGCCAGTCATTACAAATTTCGAGCCCTGCCCTTTGGTCTCACTACAGCCCCAAGAGTGTTCACCAAATCCATGGCAGTGGTCACGGCTCACTTAAGGTGTCAAGGATTCCGGGCGTTTCCATATCTAGACTGGATCACCGCCACCACCAGGCATCTACTACTTCAAACGAGGGGCGAAACACTGTCACTTGATGCCAGACTAGGCATCACAGTAAACTTAAAAAAAATCTGCTTAGTCAGAGTCTCAACGTATTACCTTCTTAGGCGCAGATCTGGATTCAAAATGCATGACAGCAAGATTTACCCCAGTCAGAATTCAGTCCCTTCACCGGCAAATCAGGATTTTGATGGCAAAGAGAAGTTCAAGCCACATTTGTGCTGCAAGTTCTGGGTACCATGGCAGCAGCTATCCTAGTCCCGCTTGCACGTCTACACATGAGAGTTCTACAGTGGTTACTCTTTGCCCAGTGGTCAGTGCAAGATCTTCCTCTGTCACACCAGATTATCATCATGGAGTCATGCAAAAAAGATCTTCTTTGGTGGCTGCAGACAGATCAATTGTATCAGGACCATCCCTTTGTTTTTCCTCACCCGAATGCAGTACTGATTATGGATGCTTCCCAGATCGGATGGGGGGGCATTATCTAGGAATGACAGTCCAAGGACTATGGAAAGATTACGAAAGCCACTTGCCACATAAACGTTCTGCAGATGAGAGCAGTACTTTATGCATTGCAGGTATTTCAGGACTCTCTTCCCATGGGAAGAGTTGCAGTTCAGACAAACAGCATGTCAGTAGTGTGGTATATAAACAAGCAGGGAGGAACCAAATCCCACCATGTTGGCAGGCACAACAAGTTTGGCAATGGGCGATCGCTTCTCAATGTTTTCTGATAGCAACGCACATCCCGGGAAAATCCACCGTGATAGCGGCAGCAGAGCGAATCTAATGCCTCATGAGTAGTCCCTGAAACTAGAGATTGCGGAAGTGATCTTCCAGAAATGGGGCCAGTTTTGCTGCGACCTATTCGCCACGTCCATGAATACCAAATGCAGCAGCTACTTTGCTCTCATTCCCCCTCCAGGGAAGTCACCAAGGGATGCACTGGTTCACGATTGGCCCCCAGGATTACTCTGCCTTTTCCCCCCTTTCCTCTAATCCCCAGAATCATTCAGAAAGCCAGACTGTTGAAAAGCACTATGATCCTCAATGCTCCCTCTTTACTGGCCTCGTCACGTTTGGTTCCCCTTTCTCTAGACCCATCTGCTGGAGGAACCTTGGATTGTGGATCCAATTCCAGACCTCTTGACCCATTCTTTGGGGGAGTTCCATCCATTTGTTCAAACCCTCAAGTTGACAGCATGGCTGCTCCAGTTCCAGGCATAGCCAGGTGTTGCCCCTTTTCTCGTGCAGTGAGTCGTATTCTCATTTCTTCCCATAAGCCATCTACGAGGAAATTATACTCCAGTAAGGTGAACAGATTTTCATGTTGGGTTGCAAAACAGAACATAGAGCCTTTTTACAGCTTCCATATCTGCAATTTTAGACTTTTTCTTACTGAGCTGTTTGAAGAAGGAGCTGCTACAGCTACCATTAGGGTTCAACTGGCAGCCATTTCTAATTTCCATACTGGAGAAATGGGAGTCCCGATTTATGTCTCCTAGGTGTTATGTAAGGCTTTCCTCAAAGGTATCTTCTTACTCAGACCTCCAATCAGAGAACCCCCAGTCCCTTGGGATCTAAATCTCATGCTAACTTTGCTAATTTTACCACCCTCTGAGCCTGCATCATCTTATGATTTGAAATTTTTGTCATGGAAAACTGTTTAGTAGCCATAACCTCTGCCATAAGGGTATCTGAGTTACAAACTCTCTACTCGTCCTCCGTATATCGTTTTTCACAAGGATAGGGTCTCCTTGAGAACTAATCCCTTGTTTCTTCCCAAAGTCTGTTCAGAGAATAATTTGGACCTTTCCATTGAATTGCCAGTCTTTTTTCCAAACTATAGCGACAAGGCAGAATATAAATTGTACCAGCTGGATGTTCATAGACAATTACGCTTTTACCTGCACAGGGTGACCAGCTTTCTGTGTCCTTTTAGGACAAAAAGAAAAGATTGCCAGTTTCCAAGGTAACCTTATCTAAGTGGCTTACTGACATTTCTTTCTGCTACAATAAGCAGGGTAAGCATCTACCAGGAAAGGTAAGAGGACATTCTACTAGGGCAGTCTCAACATCCTCTGCTTTTCAAACTAGACTTCCTATTGCTTCTGTCTGTGCAGCCGCAACTTGGGTGAGACCTCATACCTTTATCACATATTACAAAGTAGATGTGGCTTCCCAGAACAGGTCCCCCGTTGGATCCACAGTATTGGAGTCTTTTTTCCTGAGCCACCCTAGGATAAAGGTGCTAGGGATGCTGTCCCAACCAGCAAGAATTACACCGAGATAGGACAACATAACATTAAGAAGTTATGTACTCACTGTAACGTTCTATGTTTGTTGTCCATCTCGCCTGTATTCATGCGCCCCACGCTCCTTCCCCCATCCTGTATTCTGGGAGGAACTGGTGGATAGCTATATACTGTGCACATAGTTTTTTGATGGTTTGGAGCCTCTGTTCCTTTGCTTTTATAAGGTATTTTATTTATGCCCAGAGCATTATGGGATAGGGGGTTAGCCTCGAGCCAGTGGAAGCTCTCTAGCTTTAGTATTCGGCCCAGTCTGAGCCGAGAACGGCTCCGAACCCAACCAGCAAGAATGTAGGCGAGATGGACAACAAACATAGAACGTTATGGTAAGTACATAACTTCTTAATTGTGCTTTACAATCCATCTGTTATAATCCAAAGATAGCATAGTGTCATCACAGCTGAGTAAACTTTTTATAACTAAATGCAGAAAAAATACAAGTGATAAAGTTGAACAGCTTTAGGAGGCAGACGTTTTGCTGAAAAAGTACATACTGTATGCAGGAAGCTCCTTCTCCTGGCTATGAAATATGGGCACGTGATAATTAACAGAACACAGTATGATCATGTTTCACTTTACTATAAAAGTCAGTAACCCATCTGTCCAAACAAGTAATTTTCCAGGGATAAACATCTTCCCATCTGAAACCCCTACTTCCCAGTAGCTATACAACTCTGAGGTCTCACTACCGCAGAGGTAAGGGAGCACTTCCTCTTCCCTAAAATTTAGCATCTGATTATGTCCTATTCATTCTTCCTCAACAAATGAGTTCAGATCTGATCCTCAGATCTGACTCTGCCACATACTCTAGACTCTGGATCCAACTCTCGAACTCCTCCCAAAACCTTGCCCTTGTCCATTGTCAGTACCCCAGGTCTTGTTTTGCTGCCATCGTGCTCAGAAGTAGGTCTTTCTCTCGAGCTATCATTTTAGTGATTTGTAGGTTATTTTGGAATTTTGCCTAAATTCTTCTTTCTTTTGTTTCTCAATCTTCTTAGTGTTATGCTATAGTGTCAGGTTCTTTACTATATTTATAGTATTTTCCTTTTTTACCATAGTTGGTGTGAAGGCTGCCAGCCTAGCTAGATATAATTTTGTAGATAATTCTATGTCATTGTAAATATTAATATAATCCACAGGCTTATTTTACAAATGTAAAGAAAACTAAATGTAAGAAGTGTGTGTTATATGCTGAACTTCAAAAATGTAACCACAGTGTACCCTTCTGGAAGAATGCTGTTCAGTAAAGAATTACAACTGTGTTTGATCTCATGCCTAGCAAATTCTTTCTGTTAATAAGACCGACATGATTACTAGATTTTGCATGTAATAGTGTCTTTTATTGCTGTGGCTTCCTGGCCAGGTGCAGCTTACAAAGAAATGTAAATTTTGAGTTTCTGTTAGCCTGGGAACTAAAGGAGTAGTGATAAAAAATATGTAATGTGAAATGAGTCAGCAGAACTGGGAATTATCAATTTAAGACTTTCTCAGAGAGGAAGATTGAGCAATTTGTATCTTGTCTGGGATCTAGTAAGAACATCCACTCACCAGCACTTGCTTGCTCTGCATGTAAGTAGTATTTAGAACAGTGATTTTTCTTAGAGTTAGATAGGAAGTTAGCCAGATTAGTCTAGATGTTTTCTATATTTGTCTGTTTTAAAGTTTCCTGTGATTTCTGAACTCATGATTAGCACTGTGTTGACTTGATGAGATTTGTCTTGTTTAAAATATTTAATAAATAAAAACACCTTTCAACTGTGGCTGTTTTGTGTAGAGATAATTTAAGCTCTTAAGAGTACATTGCATGTATTTGGTGATACTGTCCAAGCCACTCCAATAGTTTTGCTGTTCGGCACACTTACTATTTGGATAACAGTAATATTACACAGTGAAATTGGTCACCCTTTGGGAAGGGCCTTATAGTAACTGATAGTAGTGGTTGGTGGCAGTTGGTACTAACTTATAGTGTAGGCAGAAAGTGGGCATAGCTGGAGAACCTGTGCCAGCCTTCCCCAGGAGTGTCTGTATGTAAAGCAAATCTTTGTGTGTGTCCGCACGTGCTACTTTGGACAGAGATATGAAGCACTGTATAGACAGAGAGGGTGCTCGAGGTTTTAGCTTGAAATTTGGACCCTATAGCTGTGTCAGTGGGGAGTCTTATTGGGGATCTGGAGAAAAATGGAGAAACCAGCCTCAGACTGTCTGTGATCTCTGTGTGCTCTTAAGGGAAATTGTACTTTACTGTGTTTGTGTACTTGTTATCCCCCAGTGTGTACACCCCTCACTGGTGCTAGTGGTGAGGATTGAGGCTCCTTGATTACAGGGCCAGTGCACGGGCATCAGTTGGTATTCTCTGTACTGTAATACAGGGTATTTTCTTGATTACCATTACTGGTAAACTTTATCTTCTTTTCCTTTCTGTTTTTTCTCCTCATATTCCTTTTTAGTTTTTTTTTGTTAAATAGTAGCACTGTCAATTTTTAGCTCCCTCTTGTCATGGTTGACAATCTGACAGTATTCAAGAAATGCAATTCTTGTGGGCATAAACTCCCAAACTTGGAGCCGTCCATCTGGAAACTAACTGCAACATTTGCGCTGCTTTTAATTCCAGGGTGTTGGCTGACCAACACAACAAACTTATTTTAAAATGACTTTCTCCTCCTCCTTCTTCAGCATCATCTTGTGCTCAAATCTCTAACCAAGCTACAAAATCTGCTCCTTCGGAGCATAGAAAATGCTCTCAGCCAAAGTCCCCTAGGACTTCATCAGAACTGCCAACTAAAACTCAAAAATCCCCAGATCCTAAGGCTCGCTGTTTGGATCTGAAACTGTCAGATCACAAAGGTTTGGATCCTAGTATAATATCAGCCAGCCCTACAGCTACTATCTCAGATCCCAGACCTTTGCATCTGAAACTTGGCATCTCACATATGCAAAGAATTTGGTAACCAGAGTTCATCCTGGATCCGATTTTCTCCTACTCTGCACTCTTTTTCATTCAGACTCCCAGGAAACATTTCAGGCCCCAGTCCACCACATTCTTCATGTTCTACAGAAGTTTATCAGAAGCAGATGTGGATAGAATGATGTGAAAAATTTTCAGAGCTCAGATCCAGCTGGGGATCATACAGACTCCGTCACTTGTTGGATCCATGAGTCTTCCAACCACTTTTCACATGATTCTGTCATTCTTCAATCCTTCCAACATCTGACAGGTCCTAGAGGTCCAGAGTTTGAGCCGAAGAAAATCACTTCTGCAACTCTTGTCAGCATCCCTGACTATTTCTGCTTCTATACCTTTGGATTTGAATAGGTCCCAGAGCCGAAGTGTTGGCATTGGGTGTGGATGCTGGGATCTACTCTGACATTATTGGGTCCATCCTTGGCCCTTGGAGCCTTGACACTGGACAGCTGTGGTCCAATTCCATCCTAGAGGCACAGATCCGGTAGGAATTGTGATATACCCGTACTGGAAATTTCTGTTCCAGTGCGGGTGGCCATGGCTTCTCTGGGCCTGCCTGCCTTTGAAGTCATGGAATGGGCCTGTATTTCATCCATCATATCCACTCCCTATCCCCTCTTCAGTTCTGAGCATTGAGTCTATCAGGCATATTCCACAGATACCCCCCCCCCTGTACATTCCCCGGAGGAGATCCATCATAAGAGAACTTGCAAGAGGAGGCACATAGATTCCCACTGGAGTCTCTCTCGGAGGATAGAGATTTAATGAAAGAGAAGACTTCCAGATCCACAACAGATAATATCTCCTTTAGAGATCCTCAGTCAGAAAGATGGTTGGTCTTCCGAAAATCCTTCTCAGAAGAATCAGTATTTTTGGAGGTTTTTGGTTCTGGCTCATCTTCATCTTGGGTTACAACCTCCGGCTGGATGCAGTCCTTTATTTAGTTTTCTGCCAGGCATGAAGGAGCCAGATACCATCAAACCCATTCCAGAGCAACTTGATAAATTTGTAGCTTCTCCTAAGGATAGATCCCACTGGAGCAAAGGAGTTCCAGTAGGGTGGTGGAGACAGCTACTGAAAAAGAGCCAACAGAACAGAGTTGTTCTGTCAATCTGCCAAGCTGGGAGTCTAGGGCACTGGACAGATTTGGAAAGCGAGTCTTGCCTTGGCAACCTTCACCTTGAGAGAGATTTGACTAAGGAACTATCAAATTCTCTGAGTCCATGTCTGCAAAGGATTTCAAAAGATCATCCTCTCAACTGGCCACATTTTTGTTGATACAGTGCTTCCATGAGGTTAATCTCTCACGCAGCTGAAGGTACCTTACGGGCTGCCAGTTCAAGCATTGTCATAAAGGAGATGCACCTGGATGCGAATGTGCAACTTTGCGGAGGCTTTTAAGACTTCTTTCATCAACACTCCCTTTGGCACATCCTTATTTGGTCCATCAATTTAAAGAAACGCTGCCCCACCTTGAACAGGAAGGGAGGACTCTCTGCCACGTGAATAAAGTTTCCTACCCCTCAACAAACAATCTCTAAAAATCAGAGGAGGCATGAAAATGTGGTTCTGCAAATCTTGGTGACCTTTCCGAGATGCGCATGGAGACAACTCCTCCAGTGGCAGAGGAAGTAGTTCCAACGGTAGATGTTGCCTTAGAGGCAAAGGAGGCCCATAAAGTCAGAATTTTAATGATTCTTTTCCGGACAGACCTCCGGTGCTCTTGAAGTGCTTCACGAATGTCTGCCTCTGGAGCTAGTCTGAGAACGATTGTCTTTGCACCCAGATGCCTGGGCAAATATAATAGAAGATTCCTGGGTGCTAAAAATAATGTTTAGAGATTATTCTATTCCATTTTTTCCAACTCCCTTTCTTCTAAAAGAAAGAAGCTTCCCAACATTTCACCCAGTCAGAGAGGAGGGGCAACAGCAGAAGAAATTCAAAAGCTGCTAGATAAGTCATCCAAGAAGTCACACTAGACTAAACAGGATTCAGAACTTACTCATGCTTCTTGAGTGCCCAAAAAGACAGGGGACCTCTGACTAATTTTGGATCTGAGCAAATTAAACCAGTATGTGAAAAAGTGAAAGTTTTGAATCCTCATAGTACAGTCCATTCTGCCTTTCTTCTCAAGAATGATTCGATGTTCTGTATAGATCTTTAGGATGTGTGTACTATAACATCAAAATAGACAGATACTCCTGAAGACCTTTATGCTTTCGACTGGGAGCCAGTCACTACCAATTCAGAGCTCTGCCCATTGGACTCATCACAACCTCCAGTGTGTTTAATGTATGCCAGTGGTGGCAGCTCACTTGAAACTCAAGGGATTCAGAGTGTTTCCATATCTAGATGACTAACTCCCCACTGCCCCCTCTATACATCACCTTCAACAATCCAGGGACTGTTTGCTCCAGATTTTCCACTCAATGGGAATAACAAATTATGCCAAATAAAAGCTGTCACCAGTAGAGAGCCTGGAGTTTATTGGTGCACATCTGAACACAACATAAATTACACCCCTACCAACTCAATGCATAGACACACTCTGATCTCAGGTTCATCAGATCCTTTCCCACCTGTCTCCTACAGCGAGGTTCTTTCTTCAAACATTGGGGCCTATGGCAGCAGCAATAGTCCTACTTCCTTTAATAAATGGATGTGCTTAATTGGACTCCAGCTTTTCAATGGCCTGTTCTTTGACAACCCTCTAGCTTTTCCAGTCAGGCTTACTCTGATTTGCAAGCATCACATCCAGTGGTGGAACCAATCGGATGACATTTATCTAAGCCAACATTTTGCTTTATCTCCTCTATGGCCATAGTGACCACGGATGCCTCCACTTGAGGTGGGGGGCATTTCTTGAAGGATGGTCCAAGACACGTGGTCCCCCCATGGGGCCAATTTGCATATCCTTGTACCGGAGATGATAGTCTTATTAGGATTGTAGACATTCCAAGATGCTCTTCCTCTAGGGACTATTGCAATTCAGACTGACAGCATGTCTGTTGTCTGGTACGTCAAAGAAGGAGGAATATTACCCACTTTGTACAGAGGCTATGAGACTGTGGCAGTGGGTGATCTCCTCAAACCGCTTTCTAGTTGCAGTGCACATTCCAGGGAAAACCAATATTTTAATGGACACATTAAGCAGGTCCATTCTGATGCCTCACTAGTGGTCTCTCAAACAATCTGTGGTGGAAGAGATTTTCCAACGTTTGGGCCAACAATGTTGCAACCTCTGTGCTTCCCCCCACAACAAGTGCAACAGGTATTTTGTCCTGATGCCCCCTCAGGAGGAGTCACGTTTGGCCATCAGGTCTCCTTTGCCCTTATTCCCCCACTTCCCTTGATTCCCAAATTTCTACAGAAGGCAATCTGGTTGAAGAGCTCTGTCATCCTCATTGCTTCCTCCTGGTCTCAATAGATTTGGTTCCCCTTCCTTTGGTCTCATCTTTGTTAGCCTCCATGGATACTGGAACCAATTCCAGATCATTCCTCACACCCCTCTGGGATGAGCAATCCCAATATCCAGTCCCTAAAACTGACCACATGGTTTCTCCATTTCCAATAATTGTCAGACAGCCCAGGCTTTCTTCCCCAGTAAGTACCAGCATGTTATCCTCAAAAAGATTCCACCAAGAAGGTTTACGAGAGCAACTGGAAAATATTCTCCCTTGGAGAAAAATTATATCCATCCATTTTCAGCTCCAGTTTCTGCTGTCCTTGAATTTTTGGCTGTTCAAAAGAGCTAGCTTTTCTATGATGTAAATAGCAGTTGGTAGCCATTTCCAATTATCATACAGGAGACAGAAATTATTTTTTGGCTTCTTCCAAATTATGTAAACAGCTTCTAAAAGCCATTTTTCTCCTTTAGCTAACAATAAAGGACCTTCCCCTCCCTGGGATCTGATTGATCTGAAGTAGTTGACTTCATTCATTCTGCACACATGGGTATACGGATCCGAGCCGGCAAAACATTTCCAGCATCAGCTCCAAGCTCCTCCCTTACCTATATTACATCACTTCCTCCTATCTAGCCCCAGATCTCGTTTGCTGCTCTGAGTCAGCATCGTGGTCTCTGAGCTCCTAGCTAGTTGGTAAGGTTTTTGGTCCTTTGTTGCTAATTGCTGAGTGTGTATACTGTCCTTTTTTCCTCCCTTACATCGCGTTTGGTCGTCATGTTAGTTTAAAAAAAAAAGAAAAATTTATTTATAGTTATTAATTTAAGTGTTTGTGTAGTATTGTGTTACTGGTTCCCGCCTAGGCCCAATCCCTGTTAAGTGTGTGTGTGTGTGTGTGTGTGTGTGGGGGCCCTAGGGCTTTTTCTGTCTTTGCTATGGCTGAACAGCCTAAAGTTCTCTCTAAAAAGTGCACAGAGTGTGGTCATAAGCTTTCTCCAGCCGATGGCCACACTCTGTGTGTTCTATGTTTAGGGGTCGTCCATCTTTCTGCCTCCTGCGACATTTGTTCGGGTTTTAATCCTAGGGCGTTGAAGGATTGTCAGGCTAAGCCTGTGGCTAAAGGTCTGCTACCAGCTTCTGCCCTGGAGTCTGCCTCTGTTTCCTCCCCAGCTGGTGACTCTGTGCAGGCAGGGACTCAACCTCCTGCCAGGCCTGCTTCCTCGGAGTCGTCTCGGAGAGGTAGGGACAAGAGAGAGAAGGAGAGGTGCCATGGAGAGAGGGACAGGCCCAGAAAAAGGTCTCCGGACAGGGAGTCCTTCTCCAGCCCCTCTTCTAAGGTACCCAGGTCTCGTTCTCCTTGGCTCCATTCTCCCCGTTTCTCGCCGGAGCCATTGGAGCCGAGGCACTCCCCTCTGATCTGACCCAGACTCAAGTCGGTCGCTTGCTCCAGATCGACTCGGAGTGTATCCAAACTTGATATGGACAGGCTTATGAGGAGGTTCATCCAGAACCATATTCAGATGGGGGTCTTACCAGGGCCCTCTCCCATTGTTGAGGGTTCTTCTTCTACTGTGTTCCACCCTATTGCTCCTTCCCTGATCTGACCCGGCTTCGGGGTTCTCGGGTCCGAGACCTTTCGGAGCTGTGGGGTCGGCGCCGATGGTTTTTGTTTCCTCTACGCCGGCTGTCGCCTTGAGTTCCTTGGATCCAGGGGACTCTCGGAGCCGTGGTCTTGGAGTCGGACCAGAGGGTCGAGATCTCGCTCTTTCGGATCCCACCCTCTGTGCCCAGACTACCCCACAGTCTGCTCCAGTCCCTGCTTCGGTGTTGGGCAGAGCCTCTTCCTTACGTTCTATGGAAGTGTGCTGTCCATCGGCATTCGGGGCAGTGGAAAGGGTCCTCTACCAGGGCTTGAGACCTCAGCTCACATCCTCGGATCCCACCCAGACCCCTCTGATTTCAGATTCTGCTCCCATTGCCCTGTCTCAGGGACAGCCCGTGCCAAGGCAACCCCTTCTCCTCAGGGAACCCCGGGAGGCTTACGAATCCTCTCCAGAGAGTCACACTGGAGAGGAACCTCGTAAGCGCAAGTGCAAGAGGAGGCACTTGGACTCCCCTGAGTCCATTACCACTGATATGGACTTGGATGAAAGAGAGGGTTCCCCAGATCATCTACTGAGGACGTCTCGTTCGGAGACATTATGGAGATCCTCCGCCAAAGAGGAGGTTGGTCAGCACCCAAACCCTCTGCGGATGAGTCCGTATTCCTGGAAGCCTTTGGCACGGGCCCATCTACTTCCTGGGTCTCCTCTCCAGCTGACCCTTTGGTGGACCTCATCACCACTAGGGCATGGAAGGATCCTGACAACGTAGAGCCTATACCCAAAAGGACAGACAAAATTCTTTCCCTGCCGTCACAGGCAGGCATGGTCCAAGGGAGCCCCGGTAGACGCTTTGGTGATTGCAGCTGCCACAAAGAAGGAACTGGACTGCAGCGAGACCTTATATCGGAGCTAACTGAGTCGCCCCTGGAGTCTCTGTCGCAGCAGGACAAGCAATCCTTCACTGCAAAGATGACTCCACTGAAATCAGTGAGTAATACCTCTATGCGTCTCCTCTCTCATGCCATGGAGGGAGCTGTTAGAGCTGCTGGTACAGGTGTTGCCTTGAGGCGACACACCTGGATCAGGCTTTGTCATTTTGCGGACCCCTTTAAGGCGTCTTTTATCAACGCCCCATTCGATGGATCATCCCTCCTTGGAAAGACTAAGTGACACACTAACCCAGAGTGAGAAGGACAGAAAGACTTTGTCAGCTGTTGGAATCCGCTTCTCTAACCCCCAGAGGTCCTATTCCAGGAACCAAAAGGGGCAAAAGAAAATGTGGTTCCGGAAATCACAGTCCTTTCGTGACACTCAGGAATATTCGTCCCCCAGAGGCAGAGGGGGACATGACCGACGCCGTCCCAGAGGCAGAGGGGGTCCCAGAAACTTCGGGTCTAGGGAACCTTTTTCCAACAGACCTGCACAGCAACCCTGAGGGGTTGCCCGGCTGCTCTACTCTGGAGGCAGTCTGGGGAAGATTTTCCTTGCATCCAGCGGCATGGGAGTCCATTACTGCAGACCACTGGGTGATAGAATATGTCTATCCCCTTCATTTCATGTCCCATAACTCCAGCATGCCTTCCAGATGTTCCACCCGCTCACAGGGAGGCTGCAGCTTTAGAGGTTTTGAAGCTGCTACAAAAACGAGCCATTGAGCCGGTACCCCCAGATCAGTCCGGATCAGGCATCTACTTCAGGTTCTTTTTAGTGCCAAAGAAGACGGGGGGGGACCTCAGGCCCATTCTGGACCTGTCTGTCCTCAACCTGTCGGTAGAGAAACAAAAATTCCGGATGATCACTCTACAGTCCATTCTACCGTTTCTGAGAGAATGCGACTGGATGTGCTTGTTAGACCTCCAGGACGCTTACTATTGCATCAAGGTCCACAGAAGCTCCAGGAGGTTTCTACGCTTCTGGCTAGGGGCCAGTCACTTTCAATTCAGAGCCCTATCCTTTGGTCTCACCACAGCCCCCAGGGTGTTCACCAAGATTATGGCGGTCGTAGCGGCTCACCTGAGACTTCAGGGCATTCAGGTATTCCCCTACCTAGACGACTGGCTCTTCGCTGCATCCACCAAACGTCTCTTGTCAGGCCCTACACTACTTCCTCGGTCTGGCTCACAAGTTAGCCATCATGATCAGTATCAACAAGTCCCACCTGGCTCCAGTTCAGATCATAGAATTCATCGGGGCATGGTTGTGTTCGATTCAGTCAAAGATTTTTCTCACCCCGGAAAGGATAGAAAATCTCAGACTCCATGTATCGGCGATCTTGGATCACTCAGTAGTCACAGCAGCCGATGTTCTCAGGTCCCTGGGTTCGATGGCAACCGCAATCTCTCTCCTCCCTCTTGCACGTATTCACATGAGAGTCCTTCAGTGGAATTTAGCAGTTCAATGGTCCTGGCTAGACCTTCCGATGAATTTCCACATCGAATCAATCGGACATGCAGAACGTCACTCCAGTGGTGGCTTCAGTCAGCGGACATTTTCGTGGGGCGCAGCTTTCTAGCCCCTCTGCCTCAAGCCACGGTGAACATGGACGCTTCCCAGCTTGGGTGGGGGGGGGCACTTCTGGGAAGAATGGTCCAAGGCACGTGGTCCCCTCCAGAGACCAAGCTATACATCAGTGTCCTGGAGATGAGGGCAGTGCTTTTAGCAGTGAGAGCCTTCCATCCTGTCCTACTTCCGGGGACGGTAGCCATTCAGTCAGACATGTCTGTAGTCTGGTATATAAACAAACAGGGAGGGACCCGATCCTACCCCCTTTGTCACGAGGCCATGAGGGTTTGGGAGTGGGCCATATCCACCAGCCAGTTTCTCATAGCAACGCATATCCCGGGACGCTCCAACATTCTAGCGGACAGTCTAAGCAGGGCAATCCTCCTGCCTTACGAGTGGTCTCTGAAACATTCAGTGGCGGAGAAGATCTTCCGTGTTTGGGGTCAGCCTTGCTGCAATCTCTTCGCATCTCCTTCCAACGCGAAGTGCAGCAACTTCTTCGCTCTGATCCCCCCTTTGGGGGATGTCCCCAGGGATGCTCTGGTCCATGCTTGGCCTCCCGGGCTACTGTATGCTTATCTCCCATTACCTCTTATTCCGAAGTTCCTTCAGAGAGCTTGCCGGCTGCAGTGCAAAGTCATTCTCATAGCTCCCTTCTGGCCGCATCAAGTGTGGTTTCCCTTCCTATGGTCTCACCTGTTGGGTCCTCCATGGACTCTAGATCCATGCCCAGATCTGATCTCTCACCCGTCGGGCTTGCCCCTGCCCAACCTGGACAGTCTCAAGCTAACGGCGTGGCTGCTCCAGTTCCCATGATCATCAGGACTCCCGGACTTCGTTCCCTGTTAAGAATATTCTGGTAGCTTCTCTTAAAGCCTCCACTAGGAAACTCTACAATAGCAAGTGGAGACGTTTTGCGTTTGGGCCTCTCGGCGCAATCTGAACCAGTTTACACCCCCGTCCCGGTCATATTGGATTTTCTGGCTGATCTTTTTCGATCAGGCGCAAGTGCTTCCACCATCAAGGTTCAGCTGGCTGCCATCTCTAATTTTCATGTGGGTGAAAATAAGGTTGCTCTGGTTTCTGCCAAATTGTGTAAAGCTTTCCTGAAGGGCACTTTTTTATTGCGACCTCCAGTTAAAGAAACGCTGCCCCCCTGGGATCTGACTTTAGTCCTTCAGTTTTTCTCGTGGAAGACAGCCTACTTGGTCGCCATCACTTCAGCCAAGAGAGTTTCAGAGTTGCAGGCCTTATCCTCCTTGCCCCCTATTTGGTTTTCCACAAGGATAGGGTTTTGCTGCGTACAAATCCTTCTTTTTTCCCCAAAGTGTCCTCAGCAGCCAATATTAATCAGTCTATAAATTTGCCAGTCTTCTTCCCAAATTTCCAAAATAGAGGTGAACGTAAGCTTCATTTATTGGATGTCTCTAGACAACTTTGTTTTACCTCCATAGGACTAAACCCTTCCGGAAGTTTGATAAATTGTTTGTCTCTTTTTCTAAACCATTTTTGGGCAAAGCAGTTTAGAAAGTGTCCTTAGAAAGGTGGATCACTCTTTGTATTGCACAGGTTTATAAGGACAAAGATTTATCTTCTCCTGATGTATTGAAGGCTCATTCCACTAGAGCAATGGCCACTTCTGCACAGCTTTTTGGTCAAGAGTTCCGTTAGACGATATCTGTGCGGCAGCGACTTGGGCCAGTTCGCACACATTCATCTCTCATTATAAATTGGATCTTATTTCTAGAGGGAGAGCATCCTTTGGCTCTGCGGTGCTTAGAAATATCCTTCCATAGGGGCCTCCCAGGAATACTAGTAGCTGGGGACTCTGTCCCATATGTGCAGAATGAATGAAGTCAACTACTTCAGATAAAAGAAGTTCTGTTCTTACCAATAACGTTCCATCTGAGTAGTAGACTTCATAGTAGACTTCATTCTTCTGCACCTTCCCTCCCTCCGTCCCACTTACTCTTCAGGTTTTTCCTGTTTAGGATTGTGGTTATGTTGCCATTTAGTGTCAGCAAACTCTATCTGGGGCTAGATAGGAGGAAGTGATGTAATATAGGTAGGGGAGGAGCTTGGAGCTGATGCTTGAAAAGTTTTGCCGGCTCGGATCCGTATACCCATATGTGCAGAAGAATGAAGTCTACTACTCAGATGGAACGTTATGGTAAGAACATAACTTCTTTTTATGCTACAAGGTCTAACGCAAAAACCTTTTGAACCTTCAGCAAAAAATAACGTAAAATTTCGTTCATGGAAAACCATCGTCTTAGTAGCTATTACTTCTGTAAGAAGGATTTCTGAACTCTAGGCTCTTTCATCAAAGACTTCCTACATTGTTTTCCATAAGGGTAGGTTTACGTTATGAACAACCACTTCCTTTTTACTTAAAGTAGCTTCTGAATCAAACATTAACCAATCCAATCATTTGCAGGTAGTCTTTAGAACTTTTTCAAATAAAGGAAAATACATGCTACACCTATTAGATGTGCACAGACAATTAGGCTTTTATCTACACAGGACAAAGCAAATCAGAAAGTCAGGTCACCTATTTGTTTCCCTCTAACCAAAAAGACTGGGTTATCTTGTTTTTAAAGTTACTGCAGCTAAATGGATCACAGATTACATTTCTTGGATCTATTCTCAATGAGGCATTTCCCTTCCTAAAGCCCACTTAACTAATCTATGGCTACTTCATTTGCTTTTTGGTCAAGAACATCTATTGATGATATTTGCACAGCAACCATATGGTCCAGTGCTCATACCTTTGTTACTAAACTGGATATAATATCCAGAAGTAGAGTTGCCTTTGGCTCAGCGGTACTTTGGGAACTCTGTCCCATTTGTTGAGGAATAATGAGAAGGGCAACATATGTACTCACCATGACTAGACTTCAGGCCAATTTAGGGTGGTGAGCTTAAGCTGCCAGTAGAGCTCCTTTTTTTTTTTGAGAACTAAAACCATGGTTCCCCTCTGACATTTACCTGAATCTGTTTAATGACAGAAAATTTGAAGGTATGATCTGGGTATTCTGCAACATGTTTGACCAGGGCATCTGTGTATATTTTGGTCTTAAAATTATATGTAAGCTTATATATCCAGTCCTGTAATTTTCTCCCAGTCTTTCCAATATAGAACCCAGGACAAACGGTACAGTGGGCACAACAGACAACCCTGGTAGTGTTGCAGCTAAATTTGTTTCTAGGTTTAGGCAATGTATTGGTGACAATAAAGGTATTGTCTTCAGGTGTATTGGTGACAATAAAGGTATTGTCTTCAGGTATAAATCTGCAATAATGGCAGCACCCACATTTCTTCATGCCTGCATTTGTATTTCGTGGGGAGTAAATACTTTCAAAAATGTTCAAACTTACAATGTGCATTCATTAAATGTGTGGCTGCAAAGTATTATCTTAATTGAGCCATCCATAGTAAATGGTTTGAATAGACTTACCAATATGGTCCGAAAAGGTCTCAGAATGTGGTGTTTTCTATCCGGGCTTGTCTCACACTCTCTACTACATTTCGACCTCATTGCACCTTTCAACAGGCACAGCTGTGAGTATATGGACTTACTGGTCAAATATAACAAACTAATTGAAGAACTCGTAGCCGATGCATCTCATTTGGACTGTAGTATTACTTCTGACATCCAGTACGAAGAGTTTAAAATGGAATACTTATGCATTTTTAAAAGTGTATACCAACAAGTTCAAGCCATAAAGAAAAAGAAGCTTAAACTACATTGGGACCGTAGAGATTATGGTAACAATGTATCGTACCCTTCACCCACAACTTCACAAACCTGTGGTACTAGATATTTAATCAGTGTGCAAAATGCCCCAGTTACAGAAGATCAACGTAATTCCTCAGGCCTCAGCAGTGTTGATAACACCAATTCTTTAGGTGAAGGAGAATTTCCACCACTAAGGAGGTTGGAGAGAATAAGAGGATGTCCACAGAATTTTTCCAATCCATGCCGAACAGCCCCTTGAGGCAAATGCCCACAGAGCTGAGGAATGAGCATACAAAGGGGACAGAACAGAGAGAGAACTTGAATGTTCCCCATATGCCACTCCCTGTGCCTTCTGCGATTGCAAATGATGCCCTCTTTCCAACCGTTAATATTATAAACAACACCGATGGTGATTTCCATATCTACAGTTTCTCACCTTATAACATCACTGAACAATGCTGTCCCTTTTTTATTAAAGAAATGGCATTCATCCCCCATAGAGAAATTGACTTACCAACAGTTTTAATGAACCATAAATTATTCATGAGAAAATTGAATTTTAACCTTTTATTTCAAAACTTGAACACAGCTCTTAACCCATTGCGTATATCTAGCACAGTCAATCCCCCCCCCCCCCTACATCCAGTTATTTAATGTTTTGAGAGAAATTGTGAGCTGGATCCGGACAACACACAGAATTATTCTACGACAATTTCAGGGTAACAATTCTATAAGAATTATGAAGCCGGGGGGGGGGGGGGGGGAGGTGTACTTGCGGATAAATCTGACTATAAAAAAAAAAAAATTTAAACTGTTTGGTGTTGATGCACGCACAAAAGTCTCAGTAAATCAACTGAACATAGTATACAACAAAATGAGAATAAATTTTAAAGGGTTTGCTGATTGATAAATTTCTATAGAAGGCTATAACTACACGAGTGTGATCAAACAAACTATTCCATGCATTTTTGAGATTCTGAAACTGCATAAAAATTTAGCACAGCCACCAATATTGCCCCATTGTGGATGCTTAGGGGTTTGATACCTCACCCCATTGCTAAATTCCTAGACACTAAAATTAAGGATATTAGTGTTCTGAAAAACATGTCTGCTGTGACTTTTGGGAATTCTTAAGGAAGATTAGATCTTTTTTAAAGAATCTTATTGACTTGAAAGATTTATACACTCATCTCACTTTAGCTTGGTGTCGAATGGTTCGCAGAATTCCTGGCAGACAAGGGCTTGAAACAAGACAAAATTAACCTATATGAAAATCTTCTTGAACTTGTTTTGGAAAACAGTTTAATCATTTTTGAAAAGTATTTTTGTTTTCTTACAAACGAAAGGAGTTTCAGTGGGATCAGCATGTGGGGGGGGGTCTCTCTTCTATTACAGTTATGATCCAATGGGATAGAATTTCTTTTTGATTCAGCTTTTTTTTTTACATCATGTCTATTTTATACACGTTACCTGGATGCTACTTTTATCCTGTGGACGACGATAGTAATAAGATTATCTCCCTTAATGATTACATCAACAATACTGCTCCTTAGTTCACACATCAAACTCACCATAGCCACATTGCCTACCTCGACATTTGGTTTATGAAAGATATTGTATAGAAATGTTTTACGTCAAAACTTTTTCAAAAAAAAATTTATTCCAACAGTTTCCTTCATTTTATCGGTGCCCACCCCCAAACACACAAGCTGTCCTAAAAGGCCAGTTTGTTTGAGCTGCCCCCATGACCACTGATGAAGTCTGCTTTGGGGATGAATGTCTGCTCAAAGACCTGTTTCTTAAACATGGCTATCCTTTTAACTTCAACAATCTGATGCTAGGAGTTTATAAATAAATGCGAACAAAAATATTTTCTTCCAATTTTGGGCTGAATACCCACTAACCTAACTGTACTGTTACTATTACTAATAACACCAACAATGCAGAAAGATTTAATAATTCGTTACAGTATTTAGTTGGGACAGCTTTTTCATAAGACATGAGAAAAAAACTGACGCATGAATAAAAAATATAAGAGACCAAGTGGGTCTTAACTCCCAGTTTTGTTTTTAAAAAGGGCAAGAAATGGAAATCCACAACCCCCCCCCCCACAAAGGTAACCACCATGAAAAAAAAAATAAAAGCAGAGGTGGCCAACTTCATGGCACCCATGCAAATGGAGAATAGTTGCATGCCCAACGAATCATAAGGAGGCCAATCTGGTGGTACCCTGCCATAAACAAACTCTACAACAGGAGGAGGAAACTGATGCGGAATAAGGTGAAGTCCTAAGACGGGAAAAACTCCCTTATCAGCCTCAACAAAAAGTTGAGATCCCTCATCAAATCCTCTAAAGCTAGCTATGAAAACAGAATTACTGCAGATAGTAAAGACAACCAACAAGGCCTTCTATAGTTATGTAAAGAATCTCCACAGCAATACACAGATTTGCTCAGAGCTACTGCACAATGGTAGCTCCTATACCGAGCTAACAGATATTGCCAATATACTGGCCGAAAAATTCACTGCCAACTTTACCCCCCCCCAAGGACCAGTCGGAATACCAGTAGATTGCCAGGCACCCAGTATTACTGCTGTACAGGTTAAAACAGCATTGTCCAAGGCCAAGAATGCAGCTTCTATGGGAACTGACAATATCCCTGGCTGTGTTCTACATGAACTACAGAGTGAACTGGCACCTCACCTGTGTGCCTGTTCAGTCACAACCTCACATCAGGCTTTGTCCCTATCGAATGGTGCACTACTACAGTCATCCCTCTTCTCAAAGGAGGAGCGACTACAGACTCTGGGAACTATCACCCCATTAGCCTAACGAGTGTGATATGCAAAGCTATGGAATGCATCATCATGGACCTAATAAACAAGGATATAGGAAATCTGCAAACTCTGGATCCCACACAGTTTGGTTTTCTGAAGGGTAGATCATGCCTGCTCAACTTGGCTAACTTCTTTGAGTCAGTCACCAGAGCTGTGGATGAAGACAAGGTGGTTCATACAGCCTACCTTGATCTGGCCAAGGCCTTTGATATCATTTCCAACTCAGGAATCATAGAAAAACTCACTAAGCTATGCATCAACCCCTATATCACTAGGTGGGTTGCAAACTGTCTCACAGGTAGAACTCAGTGTGAAAGTAGCTGACTCCAAGTCGGACTGCCGACCAGTTACAAGTGGAGTCCAACAGGGTTCGGTCCTGGATCCTATCCTCTTTGGTATCTACTTCTCTGAAGTCCAGGTCAACACGAGGGGACTATGGCTGACAAAGTTTGCAGAAGATTGCAAGTTGGGAGCTGCTATTAACTCCCCAAGTGATGTTGACATCCTACAGAAAGGCCTCACTGAGACCAACAGCTGGTGTCAGAATCATGGCCTTAAGCTCAATGCCAGCAAATGTGTAGCCATCCCCTTTGGGAAAAACCCAGTTCTCATGAATTACCCCATTGATGGTAGTCCACTGAACACAGAAGGCATTATAAGAGATCTGGGAACACAGGTTGACAGCAACCTCTCTTCTGACCACTACATTGCCACTGTGGTCAGAAAGCCCTGTGGCACATCTCATTACTAAGGGTTTTGCGTCCAGGAAGAAAGAGGTCATAGTCTCCCTCTACTCTTCCCTCATTAGACCAATCATTGAGTACAAGGTCCCATTTGGCATGTACCTCACTAAACACCTGCAAAAACTGGAGAGGCCACAAAAGTACCTCACAAAGAGGATTTTAGGCCTTAAACATTTGTCCTATATGGACAGACTCAAACTCCAACTATTCTGTTTCATATCGCCTACCTAAAGGTGATCTCTGCTTGACTTACAAAGCCATGTCTAACCCAGCTCTGTTAGAAATGCTACATCTAAAGAAATCCCAATACCTCCGCAGCACATGCTCCAGGGACCTCAACCTCATTACTACAATCAACAGAACATGCTTGGAGGGACAGGTTCATAACCCAGAGACTGCCTATGCTATGGAATACACTTCCCATACATGTCAAGCAGAGCACCTCACTGGCCGACTTCAAGAGAAATCTTGATGAGTGGATGGGAAATAGAAAGTTCACCCCAGTGATCACTCCAGTGGCTCTACTCGACAGATGCACTGGGAACTAAGGTCAGGTGGCACGATGACAGGGTATTCCTATGGGCTAGGCTTGTAAAGGCTCCAGGGCCATTAGCCTAGAACACACCTATGAGAACTTGAACATTTTTGGAAGTATTTACTTCCCACGAAATACAAACCTAGGCATGAAGAAATGTGGGTGTTGCCCTTATTGCAGTTATATATTTGAAGATAGTGCCTTTATTGTCGACAATACATTGCTGAAATCTAGAAACATATTTAGCTGCAACTCTACCAGGGTTGTCTATTGTGTCCACTGTACAGTTTGTCCCAGGTTCTATACTGGAAAGATTGAGAGAAAATTATGGAACAGGATATATGAGCACATATACAATTTTAAGACCAAAAAAGACACAAATGCTGTGGCCATGCAATGTTGCAGAATACTCAGATTACACCTTCAGGTTTTCTGTCATTGAGCAGATTGGGACCATGATCTTTGATCCTTCAAAAATGTGAACTCTACTGGCAGCTTAAGTTCAATGCCCTAAATTAGCCTGGCCTTAATGACCAGGTCTTGACTCTTGCCTCCTAAACTTAAAGGCAATTGAGAGATAGTATATTGGCGCTTTGTGTTTTCATATTTAAAATAAGAATATTGTTTTATATTATTATTTTATATAAAATAAATTTATTCAGTTTTTCACATGGTGTTTATATTGGAATTTGAAAAAAATACGTACTTTATGAACAAGCACTTTATATTTACGTGTAATATTTACATGCAACATAATTTTTACAGTAAATGTTTTTTTGGTTTTGCATTTATTATTCATTATATTAGTTCTAGTGTAATGCACTATATGCCGTAGTGACCTCTAGATCTGAAGTAGTTAACTTCATTTGATCAGCAACGTGTGGGTATCGGATCCGTCCTGGATCCGAGCCGGCAGCTTTCCAAGCTAGAGATCCGAGCTCCAAGCTCCTCCCCCTTACCCATAATACCCAGCTACCTCCCTCCAGTCCTCAGATCTCGTTTGCCGTGGCTTCTATAAGCACGAGTGACGAGCTCTTGGCTATTAGGTAAGAGAAAGTGTAGGAAATTACTCTAAATTTTTCACCTTAAATTGCAGTTTGTGTGTGTGTGCGTTTTAGATCCCTTGGACTAGTTTAATTTAGTTTAGTTTAATTTTAGTGTATTCCCCCTTCCCCTTATCCATGTGTTAGGGAGTGTGCTTATGTTTGTCATGGCCGAAGGCCCTAAGGCCGTTTTTTCAAATGCTCCGAGTGTGGTCATAAGCTGTCCCCAGCCGATGGCCACACTCAGTGCATTCTTTGCCTGGGGGGTTGCGCATTTAACATCAGGCTGCCAGATATGTGCTGCCTTTAACCCCCGGGCTCTGAGAGACAGGAGGAACAAGTTAATCCTAGTGGGTCTTTTACCCGCGGATTCTACTTCTTGCTCCTCTCCCTCAGTGGCGCCAGTCGCAGCTGCGGCTGTTCAGCCATCCGTTCCTCCTCCCCTGGCTGGGACTCATCCTCCCACTGTATCCCAGGGAGAGAGGGACTCTGCTAAAAAAGAGAAGACAGAGAGAGACAGAGAAAGGCATAAGAGCCACAAGCGGTGGGCCGACTTAGCCCCTTCAGCCCTGTTGGCTAAGCAGCTCTGTTCCCCCTTGAAGGTCCCAGGGTCCTCACCCTCTCGGCTCCGTTCCCCACGTTTCTCTCTACAGCTGGAGGAGGAGTTCTGTCCACCTACAATGTCGTCCAGGCGGCCTTCCCGGCCAACCGCTGCGACCTCTTCTAGGTTTACGAGGATTCTTTCCGACGCAGACATGGACCGGATGATGCGTCGCTTCCTTCAGGCCCAGATGCAGATGGGAGTGCTCTAGCCTCCCCGGAACTCGGCCCCCTTCTTTGCTCCCATTGTTCCTTCGATCCATTTTTGGGGTTCAGAGCCGTGGGATCCGAGCAGCCGGGGAGTCTGCGCCAATAGTAATCGCTACTTTGCCGGCCTTACCGTCGAATTTATCGGGTCCTTTTTCGAATCCGAGCTCTCGGGGCTGGGAGCCGAGCTTCGGATCCGCAGGATTAAGTGTCTCTTCGGCTCCGTTGCAGTCGGAGCACACTTCCCTTTCGGGTCCGATCGCTTCTGCTCTGGCGCAGATCCACACGTCTGATCTCGCTTCTGCTCTGGCGCAGATCCACACGTCTGATCCGAGGGGGCTGCTCTCTGATCCCAGGGAGAGTGGTTCACCTTTGGCTTTCGACGTGGTGGTGAGGGTGCTCTTGAAGGGTTTGAGGTCCCTGGCTCGTGCTACGGATCCACCCGCCATTCCCTCGCAGATGGGCCTGTCTTCCATCGTCCGGCCCCAGGGACAGCCTGCGTCTACACCCCAGCTAGTTCCTGTGAAGGAGCATGACCCCGTTGGTGAGCCCTCCTTGGACAGTCCTGCCGAGGAGGTCCCTCACAAACGAAAGTGTAAAAGGAGGCACTTGGACTCCCGCGAGTCCCTCACGGAAGACACTGACTTGGAGGAAGGGGAAGGTTCCCCCAGGTCACCCCCTGAGGACGTCTCCTTTGGAGACATTATGGAGATGCTGCGCATTAGAGGGGGTGGTCAGCCCAGAAGCCTTCCTCGGATGAGTCAGTGTTTCTGGAGGCGTTTGACGCAAGCCCATCTACCTCAAGGGTGTCCCCTCCAGCCGACCTCCTGGTAGACGTAATTACTACTGGGGCATGAAGGAGCCGGACACTGTGGAGCCAATCCCTAGGAGACCAGATAAGATCCTTAGCTCCCCGACTGTCAAGGCAGCGTGGAGTATAGGTTCCCCGGTAGATGCCATGGTGGTGGCGGCTGCCACCAAGAAGGAACTGGCGCAGGATAGTTCCTTAGTCCATCCTCCCGACAAGGAGTCTCGGACGATGGATCGCATCGGAAAGTGGATGTTTGCTTCAGCCACCTTTTCCATAAGGGCATTGAGTTACTTGGCACACGTGATTAGGCTTCAGCGGGATCTTATAGAAGAGTATATGCTGGGTCTCTCCCGGAGTCCATGGCGGCAGAGGACAAACGAATTTTCTCGGCTCGCATGGCCACTCTAAAATCGATATCCAACACTTCTATGAGGCTTCTCTCCCATGCCACGGAGGGGGCGGCTAAAGCCAGTGGAGCACGTATTGCCTTACGGCGTCACACCTGGCTCTGACTTTGCGGAACCCTTCAAGGCGTCCTTTGCGAAAGCTCCCTTTGACGGTTCTACGCTGTTTGGCAAGACCGTCCACAATACGCTGCTCCAGAGCGAGAAAGACGGGAAGACGCTGTTTGCTGTTGGAATCCACTTCTCGGCTCCTCAAAGGTCCTTTTCCAGAAACCACAGAGGACAAAAGAAGATGTGGTTCCGGAAATCTCAGCAGTCCCCTTCCGCTCCGGACCCCTTCGTCCTTCAGAGGCAGGGGAGGACAAGGTGGATGCCGGCCCAGAGGCAGAGGGGGGGCCTAAGAATTTCGGGTCGAGGGAACCCTTCTCCGACCGACCCCACACAGCAACCCTGAGGGGTTGCCCAACTGCTCCTCTCTGGAGGCAATCGGGGGGCGTTTCTCGGAACATCTAGCACATTGGGAGTCCATCACTACAGATCGCTGGATGCTCCGAATAATATCCAGAGGTTACTCTATCCCCTTCATAAATCTTCCCCCTCAGTTGAGGCGTCTCCCCGATGTTCCGCCCAGTCAGAGGGAGGCGGCGGCTTCAGAAATAAAGAAGCTGCTAAGAAAAAAAGGCCATCCAGCACGTCCCCCCAGGACAGTCCGGATCGGGCAATTACTCCAGGTTCTTTTTGGTGCCAAAAAAGACGGGGGACTTGAGAGCAATTCTCGACCTGTCTACATTGAACCTGTTCATTGCCAAGGAGAAATTCCGGATGGTCACTCTTCAATCTATTCTCCCCCTTCTGCAGGAGAACAACTGGATGTGCTCCATAGACCTCAAGGATGCGTACTACCACATTCTCATGGACAGGTGATCCAGGAGGTTTCTTCACTTTCAACTGGGGGCCAGTCATTATCCGTTCAGGGTCCTCCCTATTGGCCTCACCACAGCCACCAGGGTGTTCCCCAAGGTCATGGCAGTTGTAGCGGCCCACCTGAGACTTCAGGGAATACAGGTCTTTCTGTACCTGGATGACTGGCTCCTCCCACCAGGCATCTACTATGCTCAGCCAGGGATTGCTTCCTACTCTTGGCCCATCAGTTGGGGATCACCATAAATTACAAAAAATCATCTCTTCAGCCTGTTCATGTCCTGGATTTCATAGGGGCCAGAATAGCCACACTTCAGTCCAAGGCCTTTTTGACAGCAGACAGACTCTGCACTTTAACTCTCCATGTATTAGAACTTCTACAATCTCCGGCCCCACCAGCAAAATTAGTCCTCAGAGCCCTAGGGTCCATGGCAGCTGCTATCAACCTTTCACCCCTAGCCCGCTTGAACATGAGAATTCTTCAATGGACCTTACAGGTCCAGTGGTCCATCCTTCGACATCCGTTGGACTCCCCGATTCCCCTCAGCAGAGTTTGCAGGGACTCCCTACTTTGGTTGTTCCATTCCCGAGAGCTTCGGGAAGGGCGACCGTCTTTGATGCCTCGACCCCAGGCTACGGTGACCACGGACGCTTCTCGCGTGGGGTGGGGGGGCATTGCATGGGCAGAACTGTCCAAGGCACATGGACTCCAATAGAGACCGTTCTGCATATCAGTGTTCTGGAGATGAGGGTGGTGCTTCTAGCGTTGCAGGCTCTCCATGCCCTTCTCCTCCGGGGACTATTGCAATTCAGACAGACAACATGTCGGTGGTCTAGTACATCAACAAACAGGGGGGGACCAAGTCTTACTCTCTCTGTCGAGAGGCCATGAGAGTTTGGGAGTGGGCGATATTTATTTATTTTATTTTATTTTACATTTGTTTGCCGGGCTAGTCCAACTGGATACATGTCCCTTTTCAGTGGAGGCCCGGGGAGAAAAGCTCCTCTACAATACTACTATAGTAAGACTGAACAAAAATTTATCATAATATATCAGCATATACAAATAAAATCAAAAATCAAAAACATGTACTTTAAACCTTCTGATAGAATTAAAAACATTTGAGTACAATATGAGGTAAAGTACCTGGTTTCACAATTACATAGGAACGTGTACAGTATAAAAATCCAATTAAAGTATTTAGTTACTGTATTACATCTTTATAAGAGGTTGAAAAGTAGAGATTTTGTGCCTTTATTAGAAATGACGTAATAGAAACAGTTTTGTAGAGAGTAAATAAAGAGAGTTAGATATAAGAAAAAGAGAGGGTGGAAAGAGTCCCATAGCAGGGAGGTACAAAAGGTTAGTCTGGGTTATTGCAAGAGCAAAGCCAATGGTTGGAAAAGAAGAGTTTCAGTTTAGTTTTAAATAGTGGGATTGAGGTTTGAGTAGTGAGGTCTTGAGGTAGTTGATTCCATATTTTCCCAACTGAGTTTGAAAATGTGGAGTCACCTGCTGAGTTCTTAGATAGAGAAGTATGAATCAGTATTTTGTTAGAGGAGCGCAGGTTCTTTAGATTGTTATAGGGTTGTATGAGGGTGGAGAGCATTGGAGTATTGTCAGGGTAGTAGAGGGCTTTATGGGCAATTGTAAGTTGGTTAAAATGTATTAGGTTAGGTAGTTCTAGCCACCCTAGTTTTTTAAGATTAGAACAATAATGAGTCCTGTATGGAGAGGCTGTAGCAAATCTGGCAATATTGTTATATGATGTAGTTAGTTTGTTAAGATTATATTTAGAAAGATTTGTATAGATTGGGGAGGCATATAAAAGGGAAGAGATTAAGTGGGTTATAGCTACTGTATGTAGTTCTGGCTTCTGGAGTAAGGAAAGATTTAATTCTGTAAAGAGAGCCTAGTTTTCTGTTTGTTGATTTTATTGTAGAGTCAATGTGCATGTCAAATTTGAGTTGGTTGTCAATTGTAATGCCTAGAAGTTTGGTGTTATTGTCTGGGGAGATAAGGATGCCATTGTTGGCTGTGAGTGAGAAATTAATGGAGGGAGACGAGAGTGGGTGTAAAAATCAGGAGTTTGGTTTTCTTTGGGTTAAGGAGGAGACAATGGTTAGAGAACCATTGCTCTATGGTAGTGAAGGTATTTTGTGTGAGAGAATAAAGTTCAGACTGTGTTGGGGCTGAGCAAATGATGGTTGTATCATCTGCATATTGAATGCAAGTTGATAGGGGAGTGGCTAGGTGAAGGTCGTTTATAAAGACGGAAAATAGTAGAGGACCTAAGATAGAGCCCTGAGGGACTCCTATAGAGGTGGGAAGGAGATCAGAGAGATGGTTATGCCAGAGTACAGCCTGTTTTCGGTTATCCAGATAGGATGTAAACCAATTTAAGGCTGTATTGTCAAAAGAGAGGGACTTCAGACGATGGAGGAGAAGTTTGTGGTTGACCATATCAAAGGCTTTAGATAGGTCAACGAAGAAGGCTGAAGAAGGTATGTTATTGTTGCGGTTTTTGTTAATTGAGTCGATAAAGGATAGTAAGGCTGTAGTAGTACTATGGAAAGGGCGAAAACCATGTTGGCACTTGGCTAGGAGGTTATTATTTAGTAGGTGATTTAATAACTGTTTGTGGATGCATTTCTCCATTATTTTTGCAAGTGGTGATAATATTGCTATGGGACGAAAGTTGGAGTACTCAGTAGAGTCACCACCTTTGAACAGTGGGATGATATATGAGATTTTCCATAATGATGGAATTGTGCTTTCATTTAAGGTCCTGTAACCGGTTTGGGAATGGGCGATATCCACCAACCGTCTTCTGCTAGCAGCGCACATTCTGGGTCGGTCCAACATTTTAGCGGACGAGCTGAGTCGAACTATCCTCTCACCTTACGAGTGGTCTCTGAACCCCTTAGTAGCGAAACAGATCTTCCTCAGATGGGATCAACCTTGCTGCGATCTCTTCTTATCGCCTTCGAACGCAGAGTGCAGCGAATTTTTCACTCTAATTCCCACGCCGTGGGAGAACCCCAGAGATGCTCTAGTTCATGCTTGGCCATCCGGTCTTCTTTATGCTTATCCTCCTCTCCCGTTAATGACAAAATTCCTGCAGAAAGCTCGTCGGTTGGGGAGCAAGCTGATCCTCATAGCCCCACTCTGGCCTCGTCAAACCTGGTTCCCGTACCTACGGTCTCATCTCATAGCTCCTCCTTGGATCCCATTCCAGATCTGATTTCTCATCCTTCGGGATTGAAAACTTTGAATCTGGACGACCTCAAGCTCACAGCTTGGTTGATCCAGTTCCATTAGTGGCTAGGACTCCCGGTATCTCGTCTCCTGTTAAATCCATCCTGGTGGCGACGCATAAGCCTTCTACCAGGAAGGTCTACAGCAGTAAATGGAAACGTTTTTCCATCTGGGCCTGACATAGGAATTTGGACCCTTTTATGGCTCCCATTCCAGCAGTACTTGAATTTCTATCTCACATTTTCCATCAAGGGGCGAATTCTTCTACTGTGAAGGTTCAAATGGTGGCCATTTCTCACTTCCACATCGGGGGCAATCTTGGGCCCTTGGCTTCCACTAAGATCTGTAAGACTTTCTTAAAGGGCACCTTTCTTTTAAGACCTTCTGTCAAGATTGCAGTTCCTCCATGGGACCTAACCTTAGTTCTTCAGGCCTAACTGGTCCACCTTTTGAGCCTGCAGCTTCTGTTGACTTTGGAAAACTGCCTTCTTAATTGCTATTACCTCAGCTAGAAGGGTATCTGAACTTCAGGCCCTTTGTACTAAACCCCCGTATCTGATCTTCCATAAGGACAGAGTATCTCTCAGGACTAATCCTTCCTTCTTACCTAAAGTAGCTTCCGAGGCTAATATCAACCAATCCATTAATTTGCCTGTTTTCTTCCCTAACTATCAGAACAAAGGGGAGTACAGACTGCATTCATTAGATTTGCATAGACAATTGCGCTTTTACTTGTACAGGATGGCTGCCTCTCGCAAGTCGGAGCAACTTTTCGTTTCGTTTGCTAAGCCATCCTTGGGTAAACTGGTTATGAAGGTGACTCTAACTAGATGGATATCCCACTGCATCTTGCTTGCGTACAAAATTTCTGGTCGGCCGGAGCCCTTGAGGGTTCATGCTCACTCTAACCGTTCTATGGCTACCTCTGCCGCGTTTTGGTCAAGAGTTCCCTTGGATGACATCTGTTCTGCGGCTACTTGGGCTTCTTCTCATACCTTCATTTCGCACTATAAACTAGATCTGATATCCAGAGGGAGGGCAGCCTTTGGCTCTGCAGTGCTCTGGAATATTCTTCCTTGAGGACCTCCCAAGTTTTTTGGTAGCTGGGGACCCTGTCCCACAGGTTGCTGATCACATGAAGTTAACTACTTCAGATAAAGAAGTTATGTACTCACCATAACGTTCCATCTGAGTAGGTAACTTCATTTGTCAGCAACCAACCCCCCTCCCTCCTTCCCCCTAACCTGTTTTTTCGTTACCTGAATGATAGAATGTTTTAGTTCTGTTATGCATCAGGTTAGGATATTCAGGTATTGTTTGTCTGGATGTTGTCTGATAATTGGGCAAACTCAATCTGAGGACTGGAGGGAGGTAGCAGGGTATTATGGGTAAGGGGAGGAGCTTGGAGCTCTGATCTCTAGCTTGGAAAGCTGCCGCTCTGATCCAGGATGGATCTGATACCCACAGGTTGCTGACAAATGAAGTTACCTACTCAGACGGAACGTTATGGTGAGTACATAACTTCTTTTTTTTCTAGCTATAGCATTGTGACTGGGTAGGCAATCATTTGACTACTCTAGTAAACTTGAAACTTTAATTATTTTTATTTCCATTTGTTTACCGGGATAGTCCGACTGGGCCATTGCTGGCCCATTTTTAGCAGAGGTCCAGGGAGAAAAGCTCCACATATCCTCTCTGATCCTATGTTGCAATTATAAGATTATATATTTTGATAAAAACAACTATTACGAAGACAAAGTATACAAATGTTAATGTTACTAATAGTTACAAATATTGGAGATACAAGAAGCTAGTAAAAACTAAGAAACTGACATTTATGAATACAATCAATTAACTTGAAGGATTATCCTATTTGCAAGAAATCATGAAATTAGGCTCGGTGAAAGAGAAAGGAAAGTAGCAGAAGAGTCAAGTTGAAAAGGAAAGAGCAAAGGATAGAAAAGAAAAGTAGGCAAGCCAAACAAATTGCTGGCAATAGTAGGAAAAAAGAATGAGAAAAGAAGGAAAAGAAAAATATTAGACTTATGAGAAGTGTAGTAGTTCAGTAATTAATCTGTTCTAGAGCAATGGCAGATCCATGAGTGTTTGAGTTGTTCCCTAAGTAGTTGGAATTTAGATATGCTATTAGTATTGACAATATGTTGAGATATATTGTTCCATATTTTTGGCAATTTTATTAGAGTATAGGGCATCCCTGTATATGTTTGACCTGCTGACCTTAAAGAACAATTTATGTGATGACCTTAAAGTTCTACTGCTCGAGTAGGTTTGAACAAGTTTACTAATGGATGGATGGTTGTTTGGGTGTAGCAGGGTGGAGTGAGTTAGTGCCAGTTGATTGTAGGTTAAGGAGTTCTAACCAGTTGAGATAGTGAAGTATAGTGCAGTGATGGGTCCTAGCTGGTTGGTTGGCAGCAAATCTGTCTACTTTGTAGTAACATGATTCTAGTTTAGCTAAGTCACATTTTCTTAGATTGGTGAAAATAGGTGAGGCACTTAAAAGACTGGAAAGTAGGTGAGTTTTGCTAATGCCTTGCCAAGTGGATTCAGTAAGAAAGGGATTTATTCTGTATAAGGAACCAAGTTTGAAGTGCACTTTCTTGATAACCAAGTCTAAGTGTTTATTGAATTTAAGGTCTTTGTCTATGGTGACTCCTAGTAGCTTTGTAGAATTAACTGGCTCAATACAGGTATTATTGGATAAGTAAATAGTAAAAGAAGTAATGTCTAAATTTCTACAATTGGAGAAAGTCATCAGTTTAGTTTTAGATGGGTTAAGTATAAGTTTGAGCCTGGTTGAGGTATCTTTCTACATCAAGGAAGGATTGCTGAGTTTTATTAAGAGAAGGTGGTGTTGGAGCTGAGCAAATGAGAGAAGAGGCATCTGCATATTGAATTGTTGGCTTGTTGAGTGGCAGTGTGTGTAAAATGGTAAAGAGGGAGGGGCCAAGTATAGATCCTTGAGGTACGCTTACAGAGAGAGAAAGTAAGGAAGATAGTTCATTTTGCCATCTTGACAGCCTGTTGTCAGTTGGTTAGATAGCTGATGAATTAGGAGAGGGTTGAGTGAGAGAGGTTAAGAGAAGCTAGTTCGTGGATGACCTTTTTATGTGAGACTGTGCCAAAGGCCTTAGATAAGTCGAGGAATATTGCAGAAGAGAGCAACCCAGAGTTCCTTTGATAGTTCACTTTGTGAAACTAATTAGAGCAGTTGTACTGTGTTTTGGGTGGAATCCGTTTTGGGTACAGGAGAGGTCGTCATTTTTTAGGAGATGATTTAGAAGTATGTGAATACATTTTTCAAGTATTTTAGCTAATGGGAAGAGTAGGGCTGTGGGGCTATAGTTGGCAGTCTGTATATGTACTGTCTTTATGGAGATAGATAACATGGGATACTTTCCAAAGAGATGGCACATAATGCTCGGTAATTGATTTTATTAGAATGGAGATAGAGTAAGAAATGGCACTAGCAGCAAGTTTGAGGTATTTGCTGGGCAGTTGATCGGGGCTGGAATTTGAAATTTTAATCTTTAGAAGTTTTCTAATATAGTGGGTTTGGGCAGGCTGGAGTTGAAAGAGTTTAATTTACTATTAAAGTTTGTGAGTAGAGATAATTGCGAGTTATTATTGTCTTTTTAACAAGTGATAAAATGGAATTTATAAAGTGAATTGAGTAGCTATGTTGTCTGGTGAGTTAGTTAGATTTGGAGTAGGGGTAGAGATTTAGCCCGGTTAGTTGTCTGGAACCCCAAAACTTTTGGGGGTTATTATGATGCATATTTTTTATTGTGTTTTGATTTTTTCTTTTTCTTCCAAGTTACGAAGTTGTTGGAAGTTTTGGAGGGAGAGTGGGTTTTGAGATTTGGTGATTATACCATTCTCTGTCTCTCTCTCTGTCGCGCACTCTCGCTCTCTCTCAATCTCGCGCACTCACTGTCTCGCGCGCTCTCTCTCTTGCGCGCTCTCTCTCTCTCGCATTCTAGTCTCTGAAGTGAGCCAGTCAGTGTGTTGTACTTTTGTATGCGTTTTCCTGAGAGGGATTAGTGAATTTAGAATGGAGAAGAATTTGTCATTGAAGTATTGGACTGCGAGATCAGGTTGTAGGTGTTTAAGGAGGGACTGGTTAACTTGCAGAGCAGAGGTATAGGTTTCTTGGGTGAAATTGTTATATTACGGACGAGTTTGAACTTGCCTTCAGTGGGTTGGGGGTGTTTTTTCAAAAGGTAGGATGATTATCACTTATGGTAGATAGCCTGCATGATGCGAGTCTGGGTTTGAGTTAGAGGGTCCAGTCAAGTTGTATTGAAAATCAACTGAGAATATCCAAAAAGGTGTATGTGATTTGACGGGTTGTTAGAGGAGATTGTGTTCCAGTCTAAGTTGAAGCCACCCAATATGATAGTTTCTTGCCTAAGAGTAGAACACCAGTTTAGTAAATCATCTTTGGTAGATGGGTTGTTACCTGGGGGAAGATGGACAGCAATAATGTCAATAAACTTATGAGGGTTAATTTTTAGAAGAGTGATTAGTGTTTCCATATTTGAGGTTGTTGGAGGGTGTAGGTTGAGAGATTCAAGTTGGAGGTTGTTGTAAATTATTGCAACACCACCACCACGTTTATTGGCTCTATCATGCCTAATTATATCAAAGCCTGGGGGTAGTATTTCCTGATCATGGATGTTAGGCTTGAGCCAGGTTTCTGTTAAGATGGCTATGTGGTGAATAGTGAGCAATAGTACCATGGAACTCTGTTATTTTATTTAGGAGGCTTCTGAGGTTAAAGTGAAGTATTAAGAGGCCAGAGGTTTTGTGTTTGAAGAAGCTTGCACTAGGAGAGACCGATGTTAGAATAGGGGTAGCAGACTGAGAACAAGTAGGAGGGCCAGGATTGGGATGAATATCACCACCTAGGATAATGTTTGTGTAATGGAGGGTATAGGTGCCCAGCTTTGTTCAGAAGTCTTAGAATGTTGACATTGTAGTTGGGGGGAGGAATTTATTGAGCAGTTTGAAGGAAATTTTGTTGAGAAGTGGAGTTATGGAATAGGTAGGGTGATATAATAATGTAAGGAGTATTAGAGCGTTTGGTATTTAGTGTGGGTAGGGGAGCAGAGTGAGCCTGAGCATAGTGAGAGCGAAACGGAGCAGGGCTGAACCTTAGTTTTTGCTGCCATCAACTATCAATCAAAAGTTATCTCATCATACCCACAGTTTAGTGGTTTTATATTAACAGGAACTACAGCTGTTATACTGAGAAGTTAGATTAGTTGATGTACTGCTTAAAATGTAAGAAAGCAGTTGGGAGGTCATGTTATCACCTAGAAAGCAGAAGTAGGGCGGGGGAAAAATCAACTAGTGTGGGATTGGTGGGGATGGAAATCCTACAACTCTGCACCTAAGTGGGAGTGCATGCCACTTAATAGGAAAACTGTAAAGAAGGAAAATGCATGCTGAAGTTTCTTTTACAAGGCTGTTAGATCAATAGTATAAGTGGCTGTGATGCTCAGTAGTTCATGTTTGCTAGAAGAAAAACCTTCATAGAGCACTGATAAGAGGCTATAAAAATGTACTACTTTCGGCTTTTCACGGTTAGGGGTTGCCACAGCGGATCACCTGTCCGCTCAAGATTGGCAGTGGAGTTTCACAGTGCCGAGTTGCCAGCCTGGCGCCCAACCTTCCACAGAAGGCACACACACACACACCTAGGGCCAATTTAGTGTGTCCAATCCACCTACAGCATGTCTTTGGGATGTGGGAGGAAACCAGAGCACCCGTAGGAAACCCACGCGACCACAGGGAGGACATGCAGACTCCGCACAGAAGGTACCCCAGCCGAGGATCGAACCGGAGAACATCTTGCTGTGAGGTGGCAATGCTAACCGCTGTACCACCACGACCGCCCAGAATAGGAACTAACTGCAGAGAGAGTAATATATATATAGATACCATGCAGATAAGTTAACTTGAGAGAAGAAGAAAAAATCATTAGGTAATTTCCTGACAACTACATATCCATGCATGGTGGAAATTTTTTTTTTAAATAGCCCCTTATTAAAAAGTGGGTAAAATAAGTATAGCTAATGCAGTTAAGCCTAAAACACGTTTAAAAAGACATAAACAGGTAGATGTAATATGGGAGAACCACATTTAATATACAAGGTAAGAGAGAAAATGGGTAAGAGATGCTAAGTATACATGAAAAATTAGTATAAAGTTGCTAACTATTAATGTTGTATCTTTCGGCTTTTCCCGGTAAGGGGTCGCCACAGCTGAACTCCGGTCTGCTAATGATTGGCAGTAGAGTTTTACGTACAGACTTGCCAGGCCTGACGCACAACCTTCAACGAAGGTATGCCCATTCACGCATGTCTCCACACAGAAGACGCTTTAGCTGAGAATCGAACAGTACAACGTCTTACTATGAGGCGACAACACTACCGCAGCACCACCACTAACTATTAATACAAGCTGCAAAATATTCAGTAGTCATAGGTCTCTAACAAAAATAAAAATTACACCATATATACCACAAAGCTTAGTAAGCAACAACTACTTTGTCAGAAAAAGAGATTACACCAGTAGTGGAACATTGATGATATTAGGCTAGTGAAACATTAGAACACTCTAAAACAAGTAGAGCACACAATTCTGCTTATTTAGCACATATACACTAGCAAAAAACCTAAGCAATGTCAACTAAATTAGACATGTATAGATACCTTTTGTAGTGAGAGATCTGTACATTTTAAAAAATTAGAAATTTATGTATACATTGAAATGCACTTAAAAAAGTTGCAAATACCATGCATACTTTCAAACACTTATGAAAGAGAGCCAAACAGTGTCAAGTCCACAAAATAAAACCAAAAGTAAACACTGCAACAGCAGGGATCCACACCACGAAAATCTTTATTTAGATAATTGTACACGATTGAGCGCTTTCTTCCCTGCTACCAGGGATTTCATCAGAAGCTCTTTATGGCTTTTGCAGAATGCTTTTTTTCTCTTGCTGGGGATGTTCTTCGTGTTTCACTGTTGCAGTCATTACATTTGGGAAATCTGCTGGCAGGTTGCCCTCAGTCGGCCTGAATAACAAAGTCTTGGGTCCTGCCTCAGTTGCTGTCTCCTTTTCCATGACGTCAGGGTATAAAACATGCAGCCTATGCCATTTTATTCAGTCTTTCTTGCCCCGCGGTGCCCAAAGCAGAAGCAATTCGCAAGTGCGGGTCGGCTGAGTCCTGAAATTTTCATATTCGAGTTTCAGAACCAAAGTCTTCAAACTAAAGCCAAGTACCCCGTTAGGGAAACTTTTTCTTGCTCCTTACCAATGTCAGTAAAAGTTAATAATTGCATTACTTGTGGGAAGCAAATGCCTCATAAGGATTTTCATTTGTACTGTATTCCTTGACTAGGCCCTGATCACAACGTGCCTTGCTGTCGGTTTTGTACTAGATTTAACCAACGCACTATTAAGCGTCTGTATATTTTTGCTTAAAATATTTTGGATCAAGATTTAATTATCCTGAAATATCGTCGGTTAGCAATCCGACTACCGGAGTTCATAAAAAAAGGCAAAGAAAAAGAGACAGACCATCGAGGTCCAAAACCAACAAAACTTCTCCTAAGCCAGTCGCAGGTTCGCTAGCACTCCCCTGATACCCGCTACTTTTGAGTCGCAGGCCTCTACAGAGACCCATTCGGAGTCCGGTATGCCAAAAGATTCTCAGGGTATTGAACCCGCGGATGTCTCTCCCTTGGATGGGTCCGGAGCAGCTGAGCAGGCACCGACTTCTGAGGGTGTTTTCAGACCTCAACATTTTTATATTAAACCGACACCAGCAACAAAAACAAGGTCAAAAACATCTTGTGTGTTTAAAAAACCGACGCGTGAGCCATGTGCTCATGCCCCTTTGCCTAAAAAACAAATGATCAAAATGGCTGAGGATTACCTTGATCAGGGGTTCCCAACCTCCCCTGCTAAGAGGCCGAGGCAAGGCACTGATTATGAATCTTCAGATTAGGTTTCCATTTCTTCTGATTCCTCTTCTGATTAGGAATTTTCTATTCCACCCTATGAGGATTTTGATGCAGAGGAATCCATTCCATCTGCATCTCCTCCTGAGGATTACTCTTTTGGAGAGACTTTGCATACTTTAAGGGAACATTTTCACTGGGAGAGTCAGGACTTCTTTGAATCAAAAAAGAGGCTTGGGGATTTCCTTCTTCTTAATCAGTATAGGCCTTTGGCAATACCTCCTGTATTAGACATTGTTGATGATGTGTTTTCGGAATCAAGCATGGCTCCTGATTCCCTACCTCCGGCTCCTAGTAAGCCAGACAGATATTACAGGGTTCCTGACTTCCACAAATTTCTTTTCAAATATCCTGCTGCTGATCCTGAGACTGTTTCTCAAGGTCCCAAGGGTGTAAAGGCCTCTACAGCCAAAAATCCTACCCCTTCTGATAGAGATTCCAGGGCGCTGGATAGATGGGGAAAGAAGGTTTATACGTCTGCAACCTTGGCAATCAGGGTCTTAAACTGCCAGTTTCATATGCTTAAATATCAACAGCATGTTATGGGCTTACTGAAACAGAAAATTATGTTTATTTCTGATTGTGTGGAAAATAGTTACAGGATGTATTGCATTCAGCAGAACAGGTTGGAAAGCATACTTTGCAATGCGGTTTTGATTCCTTGGAGGCCTTTTGTTGGCCGCCGTTACTGGATCTGTGATTAGAAGGCATGCCTGGCTCAAGGAGCAAAATCTGCCTGATCGTGTTAAAGCTAAATTGTTGGATGCCCCTTTGCAGCATAATACTCTGTTTGTTTGGTAATAAGGCAGAAGAGGTTTTAAAGAAAATGGAAGACAAAGCTAAATCTATGCAAACTGTAAAAGATTTCTTGCAAGTGCAGCCACCCAGGTTCAGTAGGCACTGGCCTACTAAAAATCTGTCCTTTCCGGTGTCCAACAGAGCCACTCAGGGCAAATCCAGGTGCTCAAAAGGCTCCAGATACCAATCACAGGGTTCTTACAGGTCAAAGCAACGGGGTGCCTCCACCTCCAAATCTGGAGAAAACAAAGCACAGCCCTACAGTAAGCAGTCTCAATGACTTTTCCCTACCATCACCAAGCAGTTATCATTTGGCAGCCCCCTTGGGGGAAAAACAATCACTTCATGCTAAAAATTGGCAGTTAATTACCCAGGACAAGTGGGCATTAAACATAGTATCCCAGGGGTACAGATTTCATTTCCATACTTTGCCAATTCCAAATGGATGGCCGGATCTGCCACAAAACCAGTGGGCAGAGGCCCAGAAACAAGTCATGTCCCTCATGGATATGGGGGCTATTCAACCAGTGCCAGAAAAGGAAAAAGGACAAGTTTTTTTATCCAAGACTTTTCCTGGTACCCAGAAAAGACAATTCATGGCGTCCACTACTGGACTTATCGATTCTGAACACCTTCCTGGACATTCCAAAATTCAAAATGCTAACTTTACAACCGCTACTGCTTATGCTAGGCAGGAATGCTTGGTTAGTAACTCTATACTTAGAGGCATGCCTGCGTATCCCGATAAGGGAATCATGCAGAAGAAGTGGCAGGACACGTATACACTGTAATTACGAAAAGAACTGAGGTTGAAAAAACTGCTGGTTAATTTCGGTACATTACACCACTTCTGCCAGTGGACAGGCAGGACAGTAGTTGCTGAAGTACAAGAGGCCTCCAAGGAATCAAAACCTGATTGCAAAGCAATAAATTCAATAAAAACCCTTGGATTTTACTACAATGTTTTTTCAGTTGCACCTGTGTTCTGTACCACACACACACCTGGATTCATACAGGTGTACTGAGGGAAAAGAATAAAAACCCTTGGATTTTACTACAATGTTTTTTCAGTTGCACCTGTGTTCTGTACCACACACACACCTGGATTCATACAGGTGTACTGAGGGAAAAGAACTGAGGTTGAAAAAACTGCTGGTTAATTTCGGTACATTACACCACTTCTGCCAGTGGACAGGCAGGACAGTAGTTGCTGAAGTACTTGAAAACCATTTATTCCCAAAACCATAAGACTCCTCTAGAAATTGTATCCTTGTTAGTCAACATCATAGAATTAATCCTTGATAACATTGCTATCGTTGCCGCCTTCTCCTTGACAAATCAAGAAAGTAAGCTGACTGGAGCCATCTTTCTGTATGTAATGCGAGTCCTTTGGGTGCACCATAGCTTGCTATCTCATTTGGATACTGTCACTGTGGCTTTTCTCAGAAAAGAGTTTTGTGCTTAAACCGATATCTGTAAACTTAGTTGTAGACCTCAATGTGCAAACTCACTCAAGCAGTCTCACTAAGAGTGTTACATGGGTCAGTTCTGGGCCCTCTGCTTTTCTCTTCTCTGTTTCATGTTGATATAATTATAGCTGAATGTCATTAAGCTTTTCTCCATACTAAACAAAATTATTTCAGTGGTACTTAAACTTCCTGACAAAGTTTACTATTAATGTACCCAAATCTAAGATTAGTTTCTGCACATTCAGTGGTAATCCTGTATCCCAGTGACATTTCTTTTCCTTCAGCATCACAAGAAAGATGTTTTTAGGGTTCTTGGCTAGATATTGTCCTTTGATGTCCATTCTGATCAAACAGAACAGTCTCAAAGTGTTGATAGTTTAAAATTGGTTCAGAATTTTCACATTTGCTTACAACTGATGCTGCATGTGAAGTAGTAATTACAGTGTATACGTGTCCTGCCACTTCTTCCTTCTGTCTTCTTACAATATCTGTGTTCTGTAATCTGCCTAAAATACCACTAATGAGATTTATTGATGAACTTTATAAACTTATCAGATACAGGACATCACTGCACCACTACTGAATAGGCAAACTGGCTATCCTTTACAGCTAGAACTTCATTTTTGCTCATCACCCTAATATGCAAAGTGCTGAATGAAAAACACTGCTCACCATTTAAAAACACTTTTCACACTTCCTACTCACTAGAACAGTACATCTGATATTGTTAATCCTCGTTCATTCGTTACGTATAGGTATCTGTTCCGAACTCAGAACCGAGCCGGCCATTTTCCAAGCTCGCGTCAGCTACATACTCTCGAGCTGAACTCTTTCCCACAATTCCCCTCTCCCTGTTACCCCAGATTTCGTTTGCCGCGTTGCCATTTGGTCGTATCAAGCTGCTTCTCTTGAGCTAAGTAGAGATATTTGTTGTCAGACTAGTCTATATATAACTTTTTCTGTCAGAAAAGTTTCTAATTTGCTTACCCTATCGTATTTAGCGACCATATTTTCTTGAGTTTTCTTCTCTTTACTCTGCACTTTTTACAGTGAGGTATTTCTTCCTTACCATCGTTGGTAATCCCTTACTTTTCTTCATTACTTTCGGGTATTCTTTCGTACCATTGCTGGTACCTTTTCTTCGGTCTCTTTTTCTATCATGGCAGATAAGAAAGGTATTCCAGGATTTAAAAGGTGTTCTGATTGTGGACACAAATTACCTACATCAGATGCACACTTTGTGCATGTATTGCTTGGGTGCGTCCCACTTATCTGTTGACCCGCCCTGTGGTATTTGTAAACATTTTTCCAACAGAACCTTGATTGAAAGGAAAAATAAGTTGTTGCTGAAGGGACTTCTCAAATCTCCGTTTTCAGAGGCTATTTCTGGATTGGAGGCTTCAACCCCCTCCTAGAGCCCATTAGAAAATTTTGGATGATCCTACTAAGGCCAAGTCTTTGCCTTCGTCCCTGGCTGGGGACTCCCGTCAACCAAGACCTAAGAAGGCTAAAGTTTCTGCATTGGAGCTCACTCAGTCAGCCCCAGTGCTTTCGGTGCCTAGACCTTCGGTGCCATCAGTGATCTCGGCTCCATCTTCTCCTGTAGCCTTTACTATATCGGTACCGAGGGGCTCCTTGGTTCAGACTATTGCGACTACTACATCGGCACTGACAGTTCAGTCAGCGCAGACCTTGACCACGTCGGCTCCGACATCTTGCTCTGAACAGACGCCTCAGTTATTGGCACCAATTTTGTTGGTTCCAGCTTCGGTACCGGCAACCACTTCGGCACCGATCTTTTTGTCAGTGCAGACCGTGACCTCTGCATCAATGATTTCCTCGGTGCAGACACCCGTAGTCCAGTCTCTCTCGGCACCGTTGTTCTTGGTGCGGGCTGGTGAGGTTGGGCACCGAGCTTGTCTCTTCTGTGGACTGACCTGTTTATCTCTGTCTCCATGATGTCCACTAGAAGCCTTTCCGAACACGACGTCTTGCATCTTGTGGATCAAGTGCTTAAGGCCAGAGGTATCCCGCCCCCCCAGGACCTATCCTTTCTTGGGAGGTGATCACCCATCTCTAAAGACACCTTCTTATTCTCCTCCTTCATTGCCTTTGAAGTCCATTGATATAGCACAGTCTTCCCCCTCTACGGTTCCCTTTATGGATCTCACTAAGGAACCGCAGTTGCCTTCATGGCAGGAGAGTTTTGCTACGACTCAGGATGACAGTTGTGACATGCGTAATTTGTTGTTTCTCAGCCATCCGGGGACTCCAGGTTAGCAGGCTGAACCACTTAGGGGAGGGGTGACCCCTGTCCTGGACACTCACCCCTCTTCAGGTGGACCAGCCTTTCAACTGATGGAGAAGGATCTGGCTTCTGCTGGCAATACTGTGCTGTTTATCCCCCCGCCCTCCTCTGGTCTACTGTGTTCACAAGTCACACCTAGCGGACACCGGGCACAAGGGCCTCAGGACATAATTCACACAGGAAACCCCTTTTCCGCTGTCTTCCCCAGCTTCTCCCTCTGAGGAAGTTCACCGGAAAAGTTTGTGTAAGAGGAAGCACATTGACTCCACAGAGAAGTCCCTCACTGAAGACAGACTTTGATGAGGGGGAAGGATCCCCTCCCTCACCCTCTGAGGTATCCTTTTGTGATATTCTCGAAATCCTTAAACAGAGAGGTGACTGGCAGCCCGCTAATCCGACCTCTGAGGAGTCTGTGTTCCTGCAGGCCTTTCGCGCCCGGCCCCCTACCTCCTGGGTTACTCCACCTGCCGATGAACTTGTCCGGCTCATCGTGCAGCTTGCGTGGAAGGCTCCTGACACTGTTGAGGCTATTCCTTGGAGGCCAGATAAGATTTTGTCCCGTCCTGCTACGGATCCCCATTGGTCTAAAGGTCTTCCTGTGGATGCTCTGGTGGTGGCGGCCGCAACAAAAAAGGATCTGGCGGAAGAAGAAAGCTAGACTGTCCACCCGCCTAACAGACTCCCGGGCCTTGTACAGGATAGGGAAGTGCACCTTTGCATCAGCTACCTTTGCTATCTGGTCCCTGAATTATATGGCATACTTTACCAGGCTTCAAAGAGATTTGATTTCCGAGTTCTCTGAAACCTTGGCTGGTGCCATGTCTGATGAGGTCCTTGACAAAGTGGCCTCTCAGCTGGCCACCATTGAGTCAATATCTAACTCCTCTATGCGACTGATATCTCACGCATCAGGAACAGCAGCTAGAGTGGCGGGTTCAGCTGTGGTCTTGAGACGACAAGCCTGGATGCGCTTGTGCAATTTCGCGGAACCCTTTAAGACTTCCTTTCTTAACGTTCCCATTGAGGCCTCTTCATCGTTTGGAACCAAAGTTAAAAGCACACTGGCCAGATGTGAACAGTATGGCAAGACCCTTTCTGCCGTAGGTGTCCGTTATTCTTCCCCTCAATATGCTTTCTCCCGAAACCAAAAGAGTGGGAAGATATGGTTCCAGAAATCTCAGGGTCCTTTCCGTGACACACAGGCCGAGTTCTCCCCTAGAGGCAGAGGGGGAAACTCACAGGGAAGATGCCCCTTTCGCTGCAGAGGGGGTCCGCGTAACAAGGATTCTCTCTTCCTGGCCAATCCTACCAGCGCTCCTGAAGGGCAGCCCAACTGCTTTCCTCTGGAGGTGGTTGGGGGTCGTTTTTTCCTTGTACCCTTCTGCCTGGCTAACCATCACCACCGATTCTTGGGTACAAAGGATTATAACCAGAGGTTATCATATCCCCTTCGATCGTTGTCCTGCCCCTTCAAAAAACCTTCCCGATGTTCCACCCAGTCAAAGGGAAGAAGCAGCACTAGAGATAGAAAAGCTGCTAAAAAGTGTGTCATCCAAATAGTCCCTCCAGACCAGACAGGATCCGGATTCTACTCAAGACTATTTTTGGTGTCAAAGAAAACTGGAGACTGGAGACCAATTTTTGATCTCAGTGTAGTGAACAAATTTGTGAGAGTACAAAAATTCCGGATGATCACAATACATTCTATCCTCCCGCTTTTGGAAAAAGATGATTGGATGTGCTCTATAGATCTTCAAGATACGTACTACCACATAAAAGTGGACAGGCCATCAAGAAGATTTCTGCGCTTCCGTGTGGGAGCCTGTCACTACCAGTTCAGAGTACTGCCCTTCGGACTCTCTACAGCCCCCAGAGTGTTCACAAAGTGCATGGCAGTCGACACAGCTCACTTGCGACTACAAGGATTCCAGGTGTTTCCATACCTAGACGACTGTCTCATTTCCGCCCCCACCAAACATCTATTGGAAGAAGCCCTGGCATACTCTCTCCTCGCTGCACAAAGGCTAGGCATAACTATAAACTGGCAAAAATCCAATCTCACCCCATCTCAGTCCACAGAATTCATAGGGGTAATCTTGGATACAAAGAATTGCAGTGCTGCCATTCCAGAGCACAGAATTCTAAGGGATAAAGCAACAACTGATCCCAATCCTTTCAAGAGAGAAATCCACAGCTCACTCTGTCCTACAGCTGTTGGGTTCCATGGCAGCCTCCATCACCATTGTCCCCCTGGCCAGGTTTCATATGAGGCTTCTACAATGGCTACTGCTCACTGAATGGTATCCTTTTCAGCATCCTCTTTCAGCCATGATTCGAGTAACCTACAGGTGCAAACAGTATTTAAATTGGATGACACACAACCCGTCACAATGGTCTCGCCCCTTCTCCCCACAGCAACTCAAGGCTACAGTGACCACGGACGCCTCCCTGATGGGGTGGGGTGGGGGCTTAGTCAGGGACAGACAGTCCAAGGCACTTAGTCCGAATTGGAGGCCCAACTGCATATAAATGTTCTAGAGCTGAAGGCGGTGCTTTTGGCGTTGCAAGCATTCCATCCCCTGCTGCCATCTGGGACGATTGCGATTCAAGTCAGACAACGTGGTGGTGGTCTGGTACATCAACAAACAAGGTGGAACCAAATCTTACCCCCTTTGTCGAGAGGCCACGAGGATATGGCAATGGGCGATGGCTACCAACCATTTTCTTCTAGCAGTGCACATTCCCAGGAGTTCCAACGTGATAGCAGACAGAGTCAGCACTTGCATTCTACAACCTCACGAGTGGTCCCTGAATCCCTTGATAGCGGCGGAGATCTTCCACCGTTGGGGCCATCCTTTCTGCGACTTCTTTGCATCCTCAACCATCTACAAATGCAGCAACTACTTCGCCCTGATTTGGCAACTACTTCGCCCTGATTTCCCCCTCTGGGACAGCCACCCAGGGACGCTGTAGTCCATGATTGGCCCTCGGGTCTGCTTTATGCATTCCCACCTTTTCCCCTCATTGCCCAGTTTCTGAAGAAAGCCCGTCGGCTGAAGAGCAAGGTAATCCTCATAACACCATATTGGCCTCATCAGATTTGGTTCCCCTTCCTTTGGCCTCACCTGCTAGATTGACCATGGATTCTCCATCCAACCCCAGAGTTGATCTCGCATCTGCAGAGCCTGATTCCTCCCAACTTGGACAGCCTGAAGCTCACAGCTTGGCTACTCCAATTCCCTTAATTGCCAGGCAGAATGGTCTTTCTTTACCAGTATGGGACATTCTCATTGTATGTCATAAGTCTTCCACTAGAATTACCTATCTAAGCAAGTGGAAAAGATTTACCTGTTGATTGAAAGAAAAACAAGTAGATCCCTTCTCAGCATCAGTGTCAATGATGATACTAGAGTATCTGGCCGACCTTTTTCAGTTGGGTGTATCGGCCTCTACCATTAGAGTTAATTTGGCTGCAAGATCTAATTTCCATGAGGGTGTCCAAGACTCCTCTCTTACGTCACACAAATTATGCAAGACCTTCATAAAAGGTGTGAATCATTTGAAGCCTCCTTTTAGAGAACCTATTCAACCATGGTATGTTGACAATGCCACCCTTCGAACCAGCTTCTTCTTGCGACCTCAAATATTTGTCATGGTAAACATTGTTTTTGGTCACCATTACTTCTGCCAGACGTATCTCTGAGCTTCAAGCGTTATGCATCAAGAGTCCATACTTGATTTTTCATAGAAATAACGTCTTTCAGAACTAATCCTTCATTTCTGCCAAAAGTGATCTCTGAAATGAGCATTAATCAAACCATTGAATTGCCAGATGTTCGTGTTACACTGCTGCAGTCATTACACTTGGGTTATCCTGCCGTCAAGCGGTTCCCCAGTCAGCCTGAGTTCCAAAGTCTTGGTCCGGCATCGGTTGCTGTCGCTTCTTCCCTGACGTCAGTGCGACAGCGGTATATAAGATGCAGCCGATGACATTTTCTTCAGTCTTTCCTGCTGCGCGGTGCTTGAAGCAAAAGCAGTTCGCAAGTGCCGGTCGGCCGACTCCTGAGATTTTCATTCCGAATCCAGAACTGAAGTCTTCTACAAAGCTAAGTACCCCGTTGGGGAAACTTTTTCTTGCCTCAGACCAATGTCGGTAAACGTTAATAATTGTATTTCTTGTGGGAAGCAAATACCTCATAAGGATTTCCATTCTTATTGTATCCCATGCCTAGGCCCAGACCACAACGTCACTGGTTGTCTGTTTTGTGCTAGGTTTAACAAGTGCACTATTAAACGTCTGTTTGACTTTGCCCGACATTATTTTGGCAGAAAATTCAATTACACCATGCCATCGGAACTACCGACCGGAATACATAAAAAGCGCAAAGACAAAGGACAGGCATCCGAGGCCCAAAACTGACAACGAAGCCTCTTCTAGGCCAGTTGCCGGTTCTCCGGTTTTCAGCGAGGCGCCTACGCAGCCCCTGATGACTGCTTCTGTAGAACCACAGGCCGCCTCTGACTCCCACGTGGAGATGGCTGGGCCTTTGGACGCACAAGATTTTCAGCCTACCGAGACTAACCCCTCAGAGGGATTCGGAGTAGCTGAACAACCCGTATTCAGAGGGTGTTTTCAGATCTACTCAGTTAAGCATTAAATCTTCTGCTAAATTTAAACCTCCTTTAAAAACAAAGAAATGGATTCAGCATTCTCCAGGACAGGCCTCCATGCCTAAGAAACAAATGCTGAAAATGGCCGAAGACCTAATCACTCTGATCAGGGGGTCCCATCCTCCTTCTGATAAAAGGCCTAGACAGGATGCAGACTATGACTCATCTGACCAGGTATCCATTTCTTCAGATTCATCCTCAGACCTGGGGCACTCTTTACCCTCTTATGAGGATTCTGATGCTGAGGAATCAATTCCATCAGCCTCTCTGCCTGAGGACTACTCCTTTGGGGAAACCTTACATACCATGAGGGAACAAGTCCATTGGGAGGGCCAGGATTACTCAGAATCCAAGAAAAGGCTCAGAGACTTCCTTTTATTATCTCAACACAGACCCCGCTATTCCGCCAGTGTTAGTTATTGTGGATGATGTGTGTACTGAATCCAGCTTAAATCCTGATTCTTTACCTCCAGCCCCAGTTAAGCCTGACAGATACTACAGAGTCCCTGACTCTCACAAATTGCTTTATAATAGCCCAGTTGCTGACCCTGAAACTATTTCTCAGGGCCCCAAAGGGGTTAAGGCCTCATCAGCAAAGAATCCAGTCCCCTTAGACAGATTCCAGAGCATTAGATAGATGGGGGAGGAAAGTATATACATCTGCAACTTTAGCAATGAGGGCCTTAAATTGCCAGTTTCACGTGCTAAAATATCAGCAATATTTGATGTCTCAGTTGAAACAAAAAATGCTTCCAGAGTCAGGTCTTCCTAATCTTAAGGAAATGCAGGATTTATTGCATGCAGCTAAACAAGTGGGAAAACATACTTTGCAATGTGGTTTTGATTCTTTAGAGGTCTCCTGTAGAGCAGCAGTTACAGGTTTTGTCATTGGAAGGCATGCTTGGTTAAAAGAACATACGTTACCAGATCATGTTAAAGCAAAACTTTTGGATGCACCTTTGCAGCAGAATGTGTTATTTGGAGTTAAGGCAGAAGAGGTATTAAAGAAAACTGAGGATAAGGCAAAATCTATGCAAACGGTGAAGGATTTCTTACAGGTTCAGCCTCCTTGATTTAGCAGAAATTGGCCAACAAAGAATTGGCCCTTTCCAGTTAGACAGACCTCAAAGGGGCAGATACAGACGTCCAAGTGGTAGAGGTCAACCACAAGGTCCTTACAGGCCTCGACAATGGGGTGCATCAGCCCAGAAAGAAGGGGAAGACAGGCCCCAACCATATAAAAAACAGCCCCAAAGACTTCCCACTACAGCTGCCAAACAGTTCTCTCATGGCAGCTCCCTTGGGAGGAAAACTGGCACTTTTCTATCACAATTGGCATATGATCACCAAAGACAAATGGGTTCTCAGCATTGTATCTCAAGGTTACAGGTTCCACTTTCACACTCTGCCAAGGTTAAAAGGAATGCCAAATCTGCCACCAAATCAATGGGCAGAGGCTCAAAAACAAATTACAGCACTCATGGACATGAGAGCTATTCAAAAGGTACCACCACAGGAACAAGGACAAGGATATTACTCAAGACTCTTTCTGGTTCCCAGAAAGGACAAAGCCTGGAGGCCCATTCTGGATCTTTCTTCTCTAAACACTTACTTGGATGTTCCAAAATTCAAAATGTTGACACTACAGCAGCTTCTTCCCATGCTGGGCAAGAAAGCTTGGCTCGTAAACTTGGACCTCAAGGAGGCGTGCCTGCATGTCCCTATCGGACAAAACTGCAGAAGATACCTCAGATTCATGGCTGGTTCAATGCACTACCAATTCTCTGCACTGCCCTTTGGCTTATCTACTGTGCCCAGGGTCTTCACAAAGTGCCTGGCACCAGTAATTGCATTTTGCAGACAGAAAGGAGTTCAAATTTATCCATACCTGGATGACTGCCTGATTCAAGCAGAGAGCAAGGACATTCTTCTAAAACATCTGGCATTTGTAAAACAGTTAAGTTGCCTAGGGTACACAGTAATCGAAAAGAAATCAAAACTAGTGCCCTCACAAGAGATAATTTTCCTAGGTGCCAGCTTGAATACAACGGCCCGGATGGCTTATCTCACGCCAGACAAGCAAGAACAACTGACTCAATATTTTCAGCTGATGGCAACAAGAACTCACCTCCCTGCAAGAAAAATTCTGCAGGCCTTGGGTTACATGGCATCTTGCATACTACTAATTCCATATGCCAGACTGCATATGAGGAAACTACAATGGTACCTAAAGAGTGTCTGGTCTCAACACTGTCAAAGTTTGGAAACAGTAATACCACTAATTCCTTGCCTACAACAGGAGTTTCGATGGTGGGCTCAAGCTTGTCACCTCAACAAGGGACAGCCTTTCACTCAACCCACATGCCAGGCAAACACTGACAACAGATGCATCGGATTACGCCTGGGGAGCACACATGGCAGGAAAATGTATTCAGGGCAAGTGGCCCGCAGAACAAAGACCTCTTCACATCAATCAAAAAGAGATGCTGGTTGTACAAAATGCCCTTATAGCTTTCAAGGACCTTCTGCATCCAGGGCAACTACTGATAAAGACAGACAACACCACAGTTATGTGGTACATAAACAAGCAAGGGGGCACTCACTCTTATCCCCTCAGCAGACAAGCCATGACCTTGTGGAACACAGCTCTAACCTATCAAGTTCATCTGCAAGCACAATTCCTGTCAGGAGAGAAAAACACACTGGCAGACGACTTAAGCAGAAACATCACTGATCCCCACGAATGGGAATTGAATCCACAAATATTCAAAATGATAACACAAAAATAGTGGAGCCCGGACATAGATCTGTTTGCATCCCCAATGAACTGCCAGCTACAGAAATTCTGCACAAGGACTTAACCACCCACAAGCATGGAAAGTGGATGCCCTCTCATTCAGCTGGAAAAACCTACAAGTATACGTTTACCCACCACTGCCTCTCCTTCCAAAGGTACTCGTAAAAGCCAGGCAAGAAGATCCAAAGATGATCCTGATTGCCCCAGACTGGCCACGCCAGCACTGGTACCCAATCTTAAAGAACTTAGCACAAGAACCACCCTGGATTTTGCCTCAAATCCCACATCTTCTGACTCAGCACAACAATCAGATACTTCACAGCCAGCTAAGGACTTTAAACCTGGCTGCATGGAAGATTCCTTAGTCAAGCAAGCAATGCCTCTCTCCAAAGCTGTTATGGATGTCATTCTAGAGGCTAGAAGGCCTAGTACCAGGAAAGTCTATTCGGATAAATGAAAAAGATTCTGTGCCTGGAACCAGGCTCACAGCCTTGATCCTCTTGTCCCAAATATTCCTCAAATACTACAATATTTAACTGAGATGCTGGACAAAGGGCTCTCCTTTTCATCCATCAAGATTCCCGCCTCTGCCATCTCTGCTCATTGCAACACGGATCCACCAATTTTCTCTAATCCCTTGCTAAAACAGTACCTCAGAGTGGCTAAAAACATAAGACCACCCCATAGAGCACCTACTCCTACTTGGGACCTCAACTTTGTGTTGGAAAAATTAACTTTACCTCCTTTTGTGCCAGCTAACACAGCAGATTTAAAATATATCTCTTGGAAAACTGCTCTGTTCCTGGCAATAACATCGGCTCGAAGAGTTTCAGAATTACAGGCACTAATGGCAGTGGAACCTTTCATAATTTTCCACCAAGACAGGGTGTCTTTAAGAACAAACTCTACTTTTATGCCAAAGGTGGTATCAAGTGTGGCTCTAAACCAAACTATTCACTTGTCAACTTTTTATCCAAGTCCACAGAATAAAGGGGAGAGACTTCTGCATTCCTTGGACATACACAGGCAGTTACGCTTTTACTTGGACAAAACCAAAGCTTTCAGAAAAACTGAGCAATTATTGGTAGCATATGCTGCAGGAGCACAGGGAAAAGCCATTTCAAAACAGACTATTTCAAAATGGATAGGACACTGTATATGTTTCTGCTATATACACCATGGGAAACCTGTACCTAACAGCATTAGATCTCACTCCACCAGGGCAACAGCCACTTCAACTGCCTACCTCAGAGGAGTACCTACCAAGGACATTTTGGAAGCAGCAACTTGGAGTTCTGTACATACCTTCACCAAGCATTACCATCTGCCTCTATACTCTAAATCCAGAGCTGGCTTTGCCACTTCAGTGCTGCAGGGCCTTATAGCCACCCCTAATGCCTTATAGTACCAGCCACCCTACCTCAGCTTTGGGATTCCACCCAAGTGTAATGACTGCAGCAGTGTAACACGATGAGCAGTTTTGTATCTACCGTAAATGTAGATGTTAGAGTGTCTACACTGCTGCAGTCCAGGTTACCCTCCCTCCTTCCCCTCTTACTTGCTGGTACGTACCTATGTCTTCAACCCTTTACTACCTATGGGGAGTATTTGCTGGTAACTGAAAGTTGTTGATTGCTTTTCTTATGTATGTTTTATTAGCAATTTGAATTGCCTACCTTTTGGGGGCACCTGACATCTGGGGCAAGAAAAACTGAAGAAAATGGCGTCGGCTGCCTCTTGTATACCCCCTGTCGCACTGACGTCCAGGAAGAAGCGACAGCAACTGACGCCGGACCAAGACTTTGTAAGTCAGGCCGACTGGAGAACCGCCTGACGGCAGGATAACCCAAGTGTAATGACTGCAGCAGTGTATGCACTCGAACATCTACATTTATGGTAGGTACAAAACTGTACTTTTTCTTTCCCAATCATTCAAATAGAGGAGAGTATTGCCTACATACCCTAGATATTCACAGGCAAATCCATTTTTACTTGAACAGGACTAGGTCCTCTCGTAAATCTGACCAGTTATTTTTGGCCTATTCTGGACCTAGATTAGGATCTGCTGTTGCTAAGGTCACATTAGCTAGATGGTTGAAAGACTGTGTGACCTTCATTTATACACGTAATATTCCATTGCCTACTACCATGAAGGCTCATTTAACAAGGTTGGTGGCAACTTCTGCTGCCTTCCATGCCAGAGCTTTTTTACGTGACATCTGTGCAGCTGCAACTTGGGCTATGCCTCATACCTTCATCAATCATTACAAATTGGATTTGGCCTCCAGGGGAAGAGCATCTTTTGGTTCTATGGTGCTCAGGCATGCCTTTCCATGAGAGCCTCCCAGGAATAGAGGTAGCTGGGGACTCTGTCCCATACATAAGGAATGAACGAGGATCAACAATATCCGATAAAGAAGTTATGTCTTACCATAACGTTCCATCTGTATTGTTGATCCTCGTTCATTCATTATGACCCTCCCTCCTTGCCCCTCCTGTGGCTTCTAGTAGATCTCACCATCCTGTTCTCTTAGGTCATTTGAGCAGAGGTAGCCTCTACCTTCTTTTGACTTGCAAACTCAATCTGAGATGACAGGGAGAGGGGAGTTGTGGGAAAGAGTTTAGCTCGAGAGTTTTAGCTGACGTGAGCTTGGAAAATGGCCGGCTCGGTTCCGAGGTCGGAACCGATACCCATACGTAATGATTGAACGAGGATCAGCAATACAGGTGGAACATTATGGTAAGACATAACTTCTTTTTTCAAGACCTTAGTATTCCTTGGCTGTCTCTGAGAAGACCTTTTGTTGAATAGCTTCAGCTTCTTGGAACAATGTGTTCTGAGCTGACAAACATAAAACTTGCCACCTCACGAAGTAATACGACTGCATCTTTTTGAGAGACAGTGGCTAAACTGTGGTCAGTCTCTCACCAGTGGCAAAAGTAACATATTTTTCCTTTTATCTTTGTATTTATGAACATATTTATATATTTTATCCAAGGGTAGAACAAAATAAGACATGTTTGCATCCTGTAAGATCTTGTATGCCGTACTAATATGCAATTCTGCATAATGTGTAAATTCTAAATACTTTCATGAAAATGTTACTCATTGTTTGTTTATTATTTGTAACCAGTTATTTTGCATATTGTGTAAATACCGAATTGTTAAACTTTTTCTGTTTGGGGCTGAATGAACTGAATGCTATAACATGAATTATAATGCTTTCAGTTTTTTGTCTTTTGCCATGTGGCACAGCCTGTGGTTAAAAATAGGCCTGTGCCCAGACCGCGCCTGCACAGGTAATAAGTGAAAATAAATGCATTTTAGCTAGTTGTCCAGCTTGCTGGTTACAATATATGTCTCTCAGTTCTAGATTCCATGGTTCAGTTTTGATGTCGTTCACTGTCTCTGGAGTTTTATGCATTCTCCCCTTGTCTGTATTAGGTTTCCTTGTGTACTCCAATTTTCTGCCATAAAACATGCTGTCTGGTTATAAGGGTTTGTGATGACCACCTCACTTGGCTCGTTTGCAAATTATTATTGATAAAAATGCCTAAGTTATGCTTTTGCCCTTTACTTCAATCTTTACGTCACATTTCATAGGGGCATACATAACAGTATAACCTTCTTAGGCTCAGCATTTGTTCATCTTAGAGGTTGGTACAATGGTTAAGGTGTCTCAAACGCTGAACCTTGTGTCTGTAAGGTGTTCACAAGCATGGCTAGGCTTAAAAAGGCTTACTGGGGTTATTAGCCTAGTACTCGCCTGTGAACCTGTCAGAACATTACAGCACCTCCTTTTCACATGTATTTTAAAGGACCAGTTTGGATATATCTGCAGATACTTCTGGTGTTGCCTTCAGGGGGTACTTGTTATTAATGGAGTTTTACAATCCTTCATATGAGGTCCCATTTGTTTGAGCTGGTGGTATCTCAGGTGGATGTGAAAGATCCCATGGCACTTGTCAAAAAGATTAGATCTGAAGTAGTTTACTTCATTTGATCTTCAACCTGTGGGAATACAGATCCATATCGGATTGGAGCCAGCAAAGATTACTAACATCAGCTCTGAGCTCCAGACTCCTCCCCTTACCCATAATACACCTCCCTTACCTTCCATCCCCAGATCACGTTTGCTGCTATTTGTGAAACATTGTGTCTCTAGAGCTCCAGCTAGCAGGATGTTTTTGGACTGGAAGTTTTCAACATTTTTTTGTTAACTTAGCCGTTTCAGATTAGCATAGGTCCCCCCCCCCCATCGCTTTGGTGTTGTGTGTAGGTTTGTAGTAGTAGTTAGTGTAGTTTGTCTGTGGTGCCCCCCCCCCCCCTTTCTAATCAGTCTAGTGTGGTAAGTGGGTTTGTGTTAGATTTTAGGAAGAAAGTTTTTATTTGTTTCTTCGTTTTCTTCTTTAGGCATGGCTGAAAAGCTTATTTTTAAGTGATGCACAGTGTGTGGCCATAAGATCTTCCCAGCGGATGGCCACACTCTGTGTATTGTGTTTAGGTGTGGCCCACCTGATTGTTGTTTGCTTCATTTGTGCAGGGTTCAACCCCCGAGCCTTGAAGGATAGAAAGGCCAAGTTGGCCCTCAAAGGTCTGCTTCCTGCCACTGATCCTCCCTCCTTGTCCTCTGCTTCAGTCACTGTGGCTGCCGTAACTGCCTCTCCTGCTTCTCTGGTCTCCCCTTCCTCCCCAGGCTGGGACTCAAACTCCTGCTTCTAAGTCTGTGGTAGTGGAGCAGAGGAGGGGGAGAGAGTCGAAGACGAAGGAGAAGAGGAAGAGGTTTCCGGACCCCCCCCCCCTGTCACCAAACAAGTCTGCTCGGATCCGTGACTGTCCTCTGCTCCGGTCTCTGAGGTTCTCCCTGGAGCCGGAGGAGGCACACCCTGGGCCAGGTCTGAGTTTGTGGCCTCGTCTCAGTAGAACCGTTCTCCCTTGGACATGGATCTGGATAAGATGATGAGGCGCTTTATCCGTACACAGATCCAGGTGGGGGTATTGCCAGCCCCCCCCCCCCCTCATGAGGAGGCAGCTCGCTTCCTTTTTTTCAGCCTTCGGCTTCAGAGATCTTGGGTCCGAGGTTGGCCTTGTTCGTGGCACCTATGGTCCTTGACACCGGCAGCTGCCTGGAGCATCTCGGATCTGACCAGTTCGGATCCGAGCCGCTCTTGGAGCCCGGAGCCTGGGGGTCTGATCCGAGGGATTGGAACCTTTACATCGGCTCTGACATTGTCTGTCCATGTTCCCTCTCTTAGAGTTCCCGGCCACTTTGGGTCCGGCTCCGATTTTCGCATCGGACTTGGGGAGACCGGCCTCCGTATTGGCTTTCCAGGAGGTCCACTCTTCGGCATTCACTGTGGTAGAATGGGTCCTTTCCATGGGATCAAGGCCCCTGACCCGACCCCCTCAGGCTATACCCAGACCCCCTCGGCTCTGTCTATGGTCCCCGTCATCTTACCAGGGGGGACAGCCCGTGCACGAAGGGCCCCAGACGGTTCCCCCACAGGAACAGATGGCTTGTGAGCACTCCCCGGAGAGCCCCACGGAAGATCTGCCTCGCAAGCGTAACTTGCAAGTGGAGGCACTTGGACTTCCCTGAGTCCCTAACCGAGGACACAGACTGAAATGAGGGGGAGGGCTCCCCAAGGTCACCTCCAGACGATGTCTCCTTTGGAGACATCATGGAGTTCTTGCTCCAGCTGGGAGGTTGGTCTGCCCTCAAGCCCTCCTGAGTCTCTGTTTCTGGACGGGCTTGTCTACGTCTTGGGTGTCCCTCCCGCAGATCCTTTAGTGGATTTGATCACCTCGCGGGCGTGGAAGGAACCTGATTACCATGGAGCCGATCCCCAAGAGCCCCGATAAGGTTTTAAGTCCCCCTATAGGCAGGCCTTCCTGGAGCAAGGGCTCCCCAGTGGACGCCGATGGTAGCAGCAGCCATGAAGAGGGAACTATCTCAGGAAAGTTTCTTGGTCCACCCTCCTGACCAAGAGTCTTGGATGATGGACTGGCTAGGGAAGCGGGTGTATGCGTCATCTACCTTTTCAATACAGGTGCTGAACTACTTGGGCCATGTCACGAGACTCCAATGCGACCTGGTGAAAGAGCTGGAGGAGTCTCCACCTAAGTCCATGTTGCAGAAGGACAAGGCTTTGTTCTCCATGAAAATGGCTACTTTGAGAGTAGTATCGAAATACGTCCATGCAACTCCTCTCCCATTCAACGGAAGGAGTGGCTAAGGCGGCTGGGTCCGCCGTGTCCATGAGGTGTAACGCCTGGCTCAGGTTGTGCCAATTTACCAAACCCTTTAAGGCATTCTTTGCCAATGCCCCTTATGACGGCTTGACTCTGTTTGGTGAGACTGTCAAGGAGATGCTAGTCCAGAGCGAGAAGGATGGGAAGACACTTTCTGCTGTCGGGATCCGCTTCTCTAACCCTCAAAGTTCCTTTTCCCGGAACCAGAGAGGGCAAAAAAAGATGTGGTTCTGGAATTCTCAGTATTCCCTGGACACTCAGGGCTCTTCTTCCTCCAGAGCAGAGGGGTACAGATTGGATGCTGGCCCATAGGCCGAAGGGGTCCATGAAATTTCGGGTCTCGAACCTTTCTCTGACAGACCCGGCCAACAACCCTGAGGGGTTGCCTGACTGCTCTACTCTGGAGGCAGTCTGAGGTCGATTGTCCTTTCACCCAGCAGCATGGGAGTCAATAACAATGGACTGCTGGGTGCTGCAAATCTTATCCAGAAGATATTCTATCCCCTTCGTGGGTTCTCCAACACCTCCCAAACATTCCACCCACGCAAAGGAAGGCAGCAGCACAGGAAATTTCCAAGCTGCTAGGAAAACGAGCCATCGAAACAGTCCCCCCAGATCAGTTCGGATTGGGCTTCTACTCCAGGTTCATTTTGGTGCCAGAGAAAACTGGCGACTTAAGGCCCATTCTGGACCTCTTTACCCTGAACCTGTCAGTTGCCAAAGAAAAGTTCCGGATGGTCACACTATAGTCCATCATGCCGCACCTGCAAGAGAGCAACTGGATGTGCTCGTTAGATCTCCCAGATGCTTACTATCACATAAAAATGCACAGAAGCTCCAGGAGGTTCCTCTGCTTCCAGCTAGGGGCCAATCCTTACCAATTTCGAGCCCTACCCTTTGGTCTCACCTCAGCCCCCAGGGTGTTTACCAAACACATGGTGGTAGCGGCTCATCTGAGACTTAAGGGGATTCAGGTCTATCCGTACCTGGACAATTGGCTCCTCACTGCTCCCACCAGGCGTCTACTTTCCTAAACCAGGGACTACTTTATGACACTTGCCTTGAGTTTGCGTATCACAATCAACACATCCAAATCTCTACTAGAGCCTGTACAGGTGATGGACTATATTGGTGTCAAGATAGACTCACTCCAGGGCAAAATGTTCCTGACCTCGGAGAGAGTTCAAAATCTCAGGATGCATGTCTCCCTAATTTACCATTCTCCTCTCCTGACAGCAGAATCTGTATTGAGGGCCCTAGGCTCGATGGCGGCGACCATAACTCTCCTTCCATGTGCTCGACTGCATATGTGTATTCTTCAGTGGACTCTAGCGGTTCAATGGTCCCTGTTGGATTTACCCCTATCCACCCGAGTCCAATGTGTCTGTCTCTCATTTGGTGGATGAGCTCTTCGGACATTCTGTATGGACGACCCCTCGTCCCAGCCCAAACCACAGTGACCACGGATGCCTCCCAACTCAGGTTGGGGGGCATTGTTCAGGCAGGACAGTCCAAGGTCTGTGGCCGCCCATATAGACCAGCTTGCATATCAATGTCCTAGAGATGAGAGCGGCCCTTCTGGCGTTGCAGGCCCTTCATGCCTTTCTTCCTCGGGGGACAATTGCTATTCAGTCAGACAACATGTCGGTAGTTTGGTACATCAACAAACAGGGAGGAACCCGATCTTATCCCCTTTGTCGCGAGGCCATGAGAGTGTGGGAATGGGCGATCTCCACTGGTTGCTTTCTTAGTGAAACGCACATTCCAGGATGGTCCAACATCCTAGTGGACAGGCTAAGTCGGACCATTCTGATGCCTTACGAGTGGTCTCTGAATCCGTCAGTAGCGGAACAGATCTTCAGCGAGTGGGGGGTCAACCTTGTTGCAATCTCTTTGGATCTCCTTCCAACGCGAAGTGCAGCAGGCTTTTCGCTCTGATTCCCCCAGAGACACTCTAGTTCATGCTTGGCCTCCCGGTCTTCTGTATGCTTACCCACCAGTTCCTCTCGTCACAAGGTTTCTACAGAAAGCTTGTCGACTGGGGGAGCAAGGTGATCCTCATTGCCGCATTCTGGCCTCGCCAGGTATGTTTTCTCTTACTTTGGTCTCATCTTCTGGCTCCACCTTGGATCCTAGATCCCATTCGGGATCTGATTTCACACCCATCGGGGGTGCCTCATTTGAGTCTAGACAGCCTGAAGCTCACTGCTTGGCTGCTCCAGTGATTGCTAGGACTCCATTTTGGTGGCTGCTCATAAGTCATTAGCCAGAAAGGTTTATTGCAGCAAGTGGAAACGTTTTTCTTTCTGGGCCTCTCAGAGAAGTTTAGATCCTTTCACGGCTCCTATTTCCGCTACTCTTGATTTCCTTGCTGATATTTTCCAGCATGGAGCTAGTTCTTCTACTATCAAAGTTCAGTTGGCTGCCATTTCTCATTTTCATGTGGGCAAGAATTCTGCATCCTTGGCATCTTTTAGACTGTGTAAACCCTTTATCAAAGGCATCTTTTTGCTACGCCCCTCGGTCAAAGATCCTGTCCCCTGTGGGGACCTTACGATGGTTCTCCAAGCTCTGGTTGCTCCGCTTTTCGAGCCTGCTGCAACTGCACAACTAAAATTTCTATCGTGGATAACTGCCTTTCTGGTCGCCATTACCTCTGCCAGAAGGGTTTCGGAATTACAGGCCTTGTCCATAAAATTTCCGTACATTATTTTTCATAAAGATAGAGCTTCCCTTCATACCAATCCATCTTTTCTTCCTAAGGTGGCATCACCAGTCAATATCAATCGGACTATAAATTTGCCTGTTTTTTCCTAATTTTTGTCTCATTCTATAGACCCTTTTTGGGCAAACCTATTTCCAAGGTCACTATAGCTAAAATGGATTTCTTCATGCATTCTGCAGGTCTATAAGGATAAAGGCATGTCTCCTCCAGGTCAGGTTAAAGCTCATTCCATTAGTTCCATGGCTACGATGGTCTAGGGAGTCTTTGGATGACATTTGCTCGGTAGCTACTTGGTCTTCAACTCATACGTTTATCTCCCATTACAAATTAGATTTGACATCTAGAAGGAGAGCATCCTTTGGCTCCGCGGTGCTTAGGAATATCCTTCCATGAGGGCCATCCAAGTGTTTAGTAGCTGGGGACTCTGTCCCACAGGTTGAAGATCAAATGAAGTAAACTACTTCAGATAAAGAAATTATGTGCTCACCATAATGTTCCATCTGAGTAGTTGTAATTCATTTGTCTTCAACCGTCCCTCCCTCCTTCCCCCGGACCTTTGGCACATGTTCAGCCTACGGGCTGTAGTATAGATCACACGTATATTATCAGGTCGGGGTTATAAGTGTGAGTTCAGCAAACTCGATCTGCGGATGGAAGGCAAGGGGGGTGTATTATGGGTAAGGGGAGGAGTCTGGAGCTCAGAGCTGATGCTAGTAATCTTTGCTGGCTCGGATCCAATACGGATCCGTATTCCCACAGGTTGAAAACAAATGAAGTGCAACTACTCAGATGGAACGTTATGGTGAGCACATAACTTCTTTATATCCTTTAATTATCACAACATAAAACATTTTACTTTTTTTTTTTTTTTACTTATTTACAAAATATAGGTACATGCATGCACATTTCTGTAGAATATCATTATTGTTGTTCTTCCATAATTGACCCAAATTCCTTTTTCCACAGCCATAACCTAATTTTTTCACGATATATCTGCTAAAATAAATTTCCCTTCACACACAATTTCATTCCAAATAACCCATATTGCATAAAATAAATGATCTACCCTTCTCACTTATTCTTTCTTGTTATAATGTCTGTATATCTAATCATATTCAAATCTGTATTGTCATTCTTCACAACGTTTTCCAAAGTTTAGCCACTCTTTTTTGCATTTGAAAAAAAAGTGCTCTTTTTTTGTATTTTTCCTTCCCACAAAATAGATGCACACTTTTTTTTATATGGTCTATTCCCCTTTATTGATAACTTATTTATTACCAGGCTCCACAGGAAATCCTGACCCACTACAGTGTTAGTATGCCTATTGTCCTTACTTTAATGGCAAATTTCTTTATGGGTTTATATAATATTGTTCATCACATTATAACATCATCCTTCTGCCTTTCTATACATCAGTTTTTATTTTCCATGTTAATATTTTTCTTAAATTTTTAATTTCTTATTATATTATCTTATCCGTATTTTCACCATCTCCCAAAACTCTTTGTACTTATAAACATTCTTACTGTTATTTTTTTTATTCTCATCTTTACCCACTTTAATAATGTATACACATTTAAATATGCAGAATAAACAATTGGATTTAATGTATACACATTTAAATATGCAGAATAACAATTGGATTTAGTATATATAATGCATCTGTTTTCACTGGGTTTAATCTTAAACCCTATAGGAAGGAAAACACCAACTTCACAATTTCCTTTTCATATTTTTCTGGGATCATATAAACATTGGACATGTATGCCATTTTCCCATCAATACAGAATTCACCAGGTAAGCTTTTTTTCTTGAATGATAATCTATACATCCTTGACAGAAGACCTGTTTCTTGTTTCTTTTATCAAACGTTTCTATCGCCTTATAACTACATTTTTCCCAAATGTTCTCCAGAGCAAAGGCTCTTCATTCATTGAAAAATACGCTCCCTCAGTTTTCAGCACATTACCCAAGCCCTTACTTTTTATCTTTGTTCAAGGTTATTCCCATTTCCTTTAAACATCCATTCAGACCAACCAGCACTTCCCTCATGCATATTTTTGTTAACTACAACTTCTGTCATGTGCATATTCTTACAGAGTTCTTAACCTTAAAATTGAGTAGCATAGTCTAGATACAGATCTACAGCATCCAGAGCTTCAGCTGCACTGAACCCTTTTTGAGGTATTCCAGCTACAGGTTTTCCCTTAGTAGCACTTGTGTTATCATCTAGTAGTATTACTCGCAGACCTTCCTCCCTTTATCCTCTTAGCTCTTTCAGTTTCTGACAAATATGGATGGACAGTTTCCTAGATTTTCTCCTGCCAGTCTGATCGATATGGACATCCTGAGACAATGTAGCAACTCCCTCATGTACATGGACAACCCTCTACTACCACCACCTAGGAACACAATTTGTGAGAGATGCAAATACATCAAGCACCTAGTGTCATTACTCTCTCCCCCACAAACCAGTATATCTGGCACTGAGAAGGTTGGCAACACGAACACCACACCTCAAAGAGCACCCACACCTACACAACACACACCCACATATGCGGAGGCCCTCAAGAAAAGCATGCCCAAAGAAAAGAGACCTCCGAGGCATAAACGCACATAAACTCCATTGCCCACCACACCACACATAGTGGCTGTGAGAGACAGGTGTGTGGCCTAAGCATAAACCAGTATATTAGCCATAGGAGACTCCATTGTGAGAGACACACATGTGCCTTCACCAGGCTGGATAAGGAGAAAATCACAGTAAGTTGTTTGTTGGTTGCCAGAATCCACCACATCACCAATGCACTCAAGTCTCTCAACAGGTACTGTTATGACCCTGTCATAGTCTGTTGGAGTGAATGACTTGAAGTACCTCCCAGACTATATGAAGAGACATGTTCAAGCTCGCTGAGTATGTGTCCCAGGTAGGTATGTCCCTAGTCTTAAGCAGCATTCTACCATCACCCAGAATGATGCCTCAATACAAACAGAAAATGATTGAATTTAACAACTGGCTTAGTTTCTGGCATTATTCATAGGGGATCCAGTACCTTACAGCCTGGGATGACATGATTGACAAGCCACAATGCTTTGCCAGAGATGGCCTGCATCTGTCTCCCCTGGGCTTCAGGCTCCTGGCAAAGGCTCTTGCCTCCCCCATAATGACTTTTTTAGGCAATCCCATGAGGTCAAAACTACCAACACAAAAATTTCATCAAAACTTAAATTAAAGGTTAAACTGCTAAACGCTAGGAGTCTAAACATGAAACTGCACTCATTGCAAGCATTCTTAACCCTAGAAGAAGCTGACATTTGTGCAGTCACAGAAACCTGGTTCAAAGCTGCGGAGAGCACCCCAGCCATATATATAGATAGATATAGATATATATATATATATATATATATATATATATATATATATATATATATATATATATATATATAGATATATATATATAGATATATATATATAGATATATATATATATATATATATATATATAGATATATATATATAGATATATATATATAGATATATATATAGATATATATATAGATATATATATAGATAGATATATATAGATATATATATATAGATATATATATAGGCTGGTCAAACAGTATGATGTATAGGAAATACTCCAGATGCAGTTAACTGACAAGGCACCTATTCAAATCATAGCTAGCTACAGGTCTCCAACTCTGACACAAAATGCCCACTCCACCTATCGGAATCTATCAAGATTCAACCCTTTACCCTGATCCTAGGCAACTTTAACTATCCAGCTATAGATTGGAAGAAATGCTCATGCCAAAACACAAATGTCCAGAGATTCCTTGATTTTTGTCAATGCAAATGCCTTAGACCATTTGGTTGACACCCCACAAGAGGTGAAAACATCTTGGACTTGGTATTAACCAACATGAGTAACCACTGCAGAATCCCTACAGTGTCATCATCCCTGGTAAGATCTCACCACAAAGCAGTCATTTCGAAGTCCCCATCTCCCCCGAACCCCCCTTAGCTACGATCAAACAAAAAAAACTTCTCCAAAGCTAATAACCTCCTGAGGGAAGGTATAAACAGCTTCACAGCCCCCTTCCCTTCCACAGAAACTGGCACACATGCCCAAACTTACACCAAAGTACTATATGAGCATTTATATAGCTGCATGGAATCAAGAATACCAGATGGGATGAAATCATCCTCCTCAAGGAAGAGTAAACTGTCTAATGGACATCTACAATAAATTAAACTCTAAACACTACAATAAAAGGAAAACCTTGCTGTCCAGGACCAAGAAGGAGCAGGTGTCTAATTGGAAGCAATCTCTCCTTAGCCTGAACAAGCAAATAAGAGCACTAGTGAAATCCTCCAAAGCAAACTTCGAGTCCAAACTGGCCACATCTACTAAAGATAGTCATAAAGTTTTCTTTACATATGTCCCCAGTCTCAAGGGAAGCACCCAGATCTGCTCAGAACTGGTGGTCAAAGACACCATAGGTTCATAGGTTGGTACTAGGCTATCGGCCCTAGGGCCTATACAAGCCTAGCCATAACAATTCCCTGGATATTTCTTCCCACAATATTTGCACAAACCCTGTATATATAGCCAACCTGCTGGCAGACAGGTTCAGTGAAAACTTCACTCCTCTGCCCCCCCCCCCATCAGTAAAACAGGACATCCCCAGTACCTGCCCCCCTCCCCTTATCTCTAGCGAGCAAGGCATCACTGCCCTCTCAAAGGCAAAAAATACAGCCTCCATGGGACCAGATAACATCCCAGGCTACATCCTACATGAACTCAGGCAGGAACTTGCAACACATTAGGCACCCTATTCAACCAAAGCCTGAGTACTGGCTTCATCCCAGCTGAGTGGAGGACAGCTACTATCATCCCTTTGCACAAAGGTGGAGCGTCCATCAATCCAGGAAATTATAGACCCATCTGCAAGGCTATGGAGTGGATCATCATGGACCTCATTAACAAAGGACATTGGCAACCTCCAGACACTTGATCCCACACAGTTTGGTTTTGTCAATGGGTGGTCATGCCTGTCAAATTTGGTCGACTTCTTTGAGACGGTCACCAAGGCCATAGACAAGGGAAAGACTGTGCACACTAACTACCTTGACCTGGCCAAGGCTTTTACTATTCCCCACTCAAGTATAATAGATATATGGACTGATGCCTAGTTGAGAGAGTTTACCAGATGGGTAGCAAACTGGCTCACTGATGGAACCCATCTAGTCAAAATAGGGGAAGCCACCTCAAGTAGTAGACCCGTAACAAGCGGTGTACCCCAGGGATCGTTCTTGGGGCCTCTGCTGTTTGGGATATACTTCTCAGAGGTGCAGGCCAAATCTAGTGGGCAGTGGCTGACTGTATGCAGATGCCTGCAAGCAGGGTTCTGACATCAATTCTCCTAGTGATGTGGACATCCTCCAAGAGGGTCTCACCCAGACAAATGACTGGTGCCAGAAACATGGCCTCAAACTGCCAAAAAATGTGTAGTCATCCCTTTTAGGGAGAATGATGTCCCCACAAATTATCCCATTGATAATAAGGCACTAAGCACGCAATCAGTCATGAAGAACTTGGGAACCCAGGTTGATATGGAGGTCAAAAGTTAATTTCCTCCATTGTACGGAAAGTTTTCTACATAGCCCATCTCATTAGTAAAGGTATCTCATCCAGGGACAAGGTGGTCATAACATCCCTGTATTCTTCCCTTATAAGACCGATTTAGTGAATACAGTGAACCTTATGGCATGTACCTCACAAAGCACAATACAGCAGCTGGAGAGACCACAGAGATTCCTCACCCAGAGAATCCAGGCCCTCAAACATTTACCCTACACAGGCTAAAAGCTCTGTCCCTCTACTCGGTCTGCTACAGACTCCTCAGAGGTGACCTCTGTCTGGCATGCAAAGCAATCTCTGACCCCGCTGTAATGGAGACTGCTGCATATCTGCAAGTCAAGCTTCGTGTTTCACTGTTGCAGTCATTAATTTGGGCTATCTGCCTGCAGGTAGCCCTCAGTCGGCCTGATTAACAAAGTCTTGGGTATAAAACATGCAGCCAATGCCATTACATCAGTCTTTCTTGTCATGCGGTGCCCGAAGCATAAGCAGTTCGCACGTGCCAGTTGGCCGACTCCTGAACTTTTCATTTTAGAGTTTCAGAACCAAAGTCTTCAACTAAAGCCAAGTACCCTGTTGGGGAAGCTTTTTCTTGCTCCTTACCGATGTCAGTAAATGTTGATAATTGCATTACTTGTGGAAAGCAAATACCTCAAAGATTTTCATTCGTACTGTATTCCTTGCCTAGGCCCTGACCACGACGTACCTTGCTGTCGGTTTTATGCTTTATTTAATCAGTGCGCTATCCATCGTCTGTATATTTTCGCCTCTAAATATTTTGTTTCTCGGTTTAATTATCCAGTAATGTCGTCGGTTAGCCATCCGACTACCGGGATTCCAAAAAAACGCAAAGACAGAGACAGGCCACCGAGGTCCAAAACTGCCGACGACGCTTCTCCTAAGCCAGTCACCAGTTCACCGGTACTCAGTGAGACACTTCCGCAGCCCCTGATATTCGCTACTTCTGATTCACAGGCCTCTACTGAGACCCATTCCGGAGTCCGGTATGCCGTGAGATGCTTCAACTATGGAACCCGCGGATGTCTCTACCTTGGATGGGTCTGGAGCCGCTGTGCAGGCACTGGCTTCTGAGGGTGTATTCAGGCCTACGGACTTGCATATTAAACCGACGCCTCCTTTTTTACTTAGGCCTAAATCTCGATCCATGCCTAAAAAAACAATGCCCAGGCCTCTATGCCTAAAAAATAAATGATAAGAATGGCTGAAGATCTAATAACTCTAATCAGGGGTAGCCCCCCCCCCTTCTAAGAGGCCTAGGACTGAAGTTGATTATGAATCTTCTGATCAGGATTCTGTTTTTTCTGATTCCTCTGATCTGGATTTGCCCTTATCTACTTATGAAGAATTCTGATGCAGAGGACTCTATTCCCTCTGCTTCCCCTCCTGAGGATTTTTCTTTTGGGGGAAACCTTACATACTCCCAAGGGAGCATTTCCACTGGGAAAGCCAGGATTTTTCTGATTCAAAAAAGAGGCTTAGGGATTTCCTTCTCCTACCTCAGCATAGGCCTTTAGCTATTCTCTTGTACTAGACATTGTTGAGGATGCTTTTTCAGAATTTAGTTTGGCCCCTGATCCCCTGCCTCCTGCTCCCAGAAAACCTGACAGATACTGTAGGGTCCCTGACTCCCACAAGTTCCTTTTTAAAAATCCTATTGCAGATCCAGAGATTATTTCACAGGAGCCCAAGGGCATTAAGGTTTCTACTGCTAAAAATCCTACCCCTTCTGATAGAGACTCCAGGGCGCTGGATAGATGTGGTAAGGTTTACACTTCTGCAACCTTGGCCAGTTTCATATGTTCAAGTATCAGTAGCATGTTATTGGACTGCTTAAACAGAAAATGATGATTGATTCCTGACTGTGTGGAAAATAAGGAATTACAGGATTTAATGCATTCTGCTGAACAAGTTGGAAAGCATACTTTGCAATGTGGTTTTGATTCATTAGAGGCCTCTTGCAGGGCTGCTGTTACTGGGTCTGTGCTCAGAAGGCATGCTTGGCTTAAGGAGCAATCTTTGCCTGATCATGTTGAAGCTAAATTGTTGGATGCTCCTTTAAATCAGGACCGCCTGTTTGGCAACAAGGCTGAGGACGTTCTTAAAAAGATGGAAGATAAAGCTAAATCTATGCAAACTGTTAAAGATTTTTTACAAGTTCAGCCTCCTACACTTAGTAGGCACTGGCCCTTTAAGAATTGGTCCTTTCCAGCCCCTTCCAAGTCTTCTTAAGCCAAACCCAGCCACAGCAAAAACCCCAGGTTTCAGTCCCAAGGAGACACAGAACTAAGCAGTGGGGGGCCTCCACTTCCAAATCTGGGAATAAGACTCCCCCTATGGTAAACGGTCTCACTGACTTCCTTTTAAAATTTCCAAGCACTTATCAACTGACTGCCCCTTTGGGGGGAAAGATTGCTCTTCATGCAAAGAATTGGGAACTCATTACCCAGGACAAATGGGTTTTAAATATAGTGTCCCAAGGATACAGATTTCACTTCCACATGTTGCCAACTCCAAGTGGGTGGCTGGACCTTCCCCCAAATCAGTGGGCAGAGGCCCAAAAACAAGTATTTTCTCTATTAAGCATGGGGGTTATTCAACTGGTACCAGAAGAGGAAAAGGGACAAGGTTTCTACTCCAGACTTTTCCTGGTACCCAGAAAAGACAATTCATGGCGTCCTATCCTGGACCTGTACTCTAAATACCTTTTTGGAGATTCCAAAATTCAAGATGCTGTCTCTTCACCAATTACTTCCTATGCTAGGCAAAGATGCCTGGTTGGCAACACTATATTTAAAAGAAGCATAACTGCACATCCCAATTAGGGAATCTTGCAGAAGATACCTACGCTTCAAAGCAGGCTACACACACTATCAGTATCTACTGCACCCAGGGTATTCACAAAGTGCCTAGCTCCAGTTATTGCATTTTGCAGGCAAATAAATATTCAAATATACCCATACCTGGACGATTGTCTAATTCAGGCAGAAAGCCAGGACATACTTTTGAATCATCTGGCCTTTGTACAAAGGGTTCTAACTTGTTTGGGGTACACCATAAACGAAAAGAAATCACACCTGGTACCCTGTCAAATTATATTCCTAGGAGCAAGCTTGAATACAACTTCCCAGATGGCTTACCTCGCGCCGGAGAAACAAATTCATTTGACAATCTACTTCAAACAAGTGGCCACAAAAACCCTGCTTTCTGCAAGACAAATACTGCAAGCCTTGGGGTTCATAGCCTCCTGCATTCTTCTAATTCCATATGCAAGACTGCATATGAGGAAACTACAGTGGTATCTAAAAAGCGTATGGTGTCAACATTCTCGAGACCTAGAAACAATGATTTCTATCATACCTTACCTATGAGTAGAGTTCCTTTGGTGGGCAGAGGCCTGCCACTAAAACAGGGGACTACCTTTCACACCACCCTCTGCCGCCCAAACCCTAACAACAGATGCAGCAGACTATGCATGGGGGGCTCACCTGGCAGGGAAGTGCATTCAGGACAAATGGAACCCAAGTCAAATGCACCTGCATATGAATCTAAAAGAAATGTTAGCCGTACAGAATGCTCTGACAGCCTTCAAGGTCCACATTCTTCCAGGACAACTAATGGTGAAAACTGACAATACCACTGTTATGTCGTACATAAATAAGCTGGGGGGGGGGTACACATTCTTACGCCCTCTGCAGACTAGCCATGGCATTGTGGAACACAGCCTTGAGCTACCAAGTGCACCTACAAGCTCAATTCCTGCCAGGAAAATTAAATTTACTGGCAGACGGACTAAGCAGAAACCTCATGGACCCACACGAGTGGAAACTGGAACCAAGGATTTTCAACATGTTGACAAGCAAATGGGGGAGCCCAGATTTAGACCTGTTTGCCTCTTTCCAGAACTATGAATTGGACAAATTTTGCACAAGGACTCCCCACAAACAAGCCTGGAAAGTGGATGCTCTGTCCTTCATCTGGAAAAACCTATCAGTCTATGCCCCCCCCCCCCTGTGCCTCTGCTCTCCAGAGTGCTACTAAAAATTAAAAAGGACAAACCAAGGATGATTTTGATTGCTCCAGACTGGCCGCACCAACACTGGTACCCCCTCCTGCACAGCGTGTCACGGTTATCTCCATGGCACCTGCCTCAGACTCTTTCCCTGCTGTCTCAGCAGGAGAACCAGATTCTGCACTTTCAGCTTCTAACACTGAACCTTACAGCCTTGCTAATTACTGAATCTCTCCTTTACCATCCCTCGGCAAACCTGTGATGGATATCATTTTAGAGGCAAGGAGGCCTAGTACTAGAAAATCTTATGCTGAAAAATGGAAAAGATTCTGTGCCTGTAACCAGTCTCAATTGATGAGCACAGCAGCGCCCAATTTACATCAGATTTTACAATACTTAACTGAGATGCTTCACAAGGGCCTGTCTTTTTCCTCCATTAAAATCCATGCCTCAGCCATTTCAGTTCATTATAACACAGAACCTCCCCTCTTCTCTCATCCACTCCTCAAGCACTTCCTCAGAGGGGCCAAAAATTGGAGACCACCCAGGAGAGCTCCAACCCTAGCCTGGGACCTTAACTTTGTCATGGAGAAATTCACTCTACCTCCTTTCGGGCCAGCTGCTACTGCAGACTTAATTTCTTTCTTGGAAAACAGCTTTCCTTTTAGCAATCACTTCAGCTAGAAGGGTATCTGAATTACAGGTCCTTATGGCAGTGGAGCCTTTCATCATCTTTCATGCGGACAGGGTGTCCCTCAGAACGAATCCATCCTTCATGCCCAAGGTGGTATCCATTGTAGCTCTTAATCAGTCCATTCATTTGCCAACCTTCTTTCCCAAGCCACAGAATAAAGGGGAACGGATACTGCATTTCTTAGATGTGCACAGACAACTTAGATTCTACTTGGACAGGACTAAACTTCATACGAAATCTGAACTGCTGGTGGCATTTGCTGCAGGGGCAGAGGGGAAGGCTATTTCAAAGCAAACTATTTCTAAATGGATAAGCCATTGCATTCATCTCTGCTATAAGCAACATGGAAAACCTATCCCCTAGGGGATCAGACTTCACTCTACCAGGGCTGTATCTACGTCTACAGCCTTTCTCAGAGGCGCCCCTACCAGGGATATCCTAGAAGCTGCTACGTGGAGTTCTGTACATACTTTCACCAAGCATTATCATTTGCCAATTTTCTCTAAATCCAGAGCTGGCTTTGCCACTGCAGTCTTGCAGGACCTTGTAGCTGGCCCTAATGCTATCTAAATTCCTCCTCCCAACCATAGCTTTGGGAATCTACCCAAATGTAATGACTGCAACAGTGAAACACGAAGAACGTAGTACAGTTGTGTACACTTACCATAAATGTAGATGTTCGGGTGTATTCACTGTTGCAGTCCTGGTTACCCTCCAGCCCCCTAACTTCTTTTGGCTATATCTCTACTTTCCTTTACTATGCTTAAAAGCCTTTTTGGTGTATTTGTTTTTTTGTTGGAGGTGTATCTTTCTACTTTTATATTTAATAGCTTCCCATTAGGGGGGCACCTGACATCTGGGGCAAGAAAAACTGATGTAATGGTGTCTGCTGCATGTTTTATACTCGTGACAACCTGACGTCATTGAAGAAGGGACAGCAACTGACACAGGACCCAAGACTTTGTTAATCAGGTCGACTGAGGGCTACCTGCAAGCAGATAACCCAAATATAATGACTGCAACAGTGAATACAGTCTAACATCTACATTTATGCTAAGTGTACACAACTGTACTGTCTGTGATATCAATAGGACTAGTTGGCGGGACAGATTTGTGTCCCAGAGACTCCCCCTTTTGTGGAATAGACTCCCTCTCAACGTAAAGCAGAGTACTTCATTAAACCTTTTTAAGTGAATCCTTGGTAACTGGATGGGGAGCAGAAAATACATCCCTGGGATTCCACCCATGTCCCTGTTGGACAGTGGCATAGGGTGCTGACTTGTTGGAACATGGGCTGAATTCCTGGCTAGGGTTGTAACTTCCGGTGATGTCAAAATTACTGGGATTACCACTTCCTTTTGCATCATGTATCTAGCATTTTTCATTTTATAAGCTACTTCACTCACTACCACATTCATTACTTTTGCAAACAATGTTCACCACATGGGACATCCTTGTCTTGTACCGCACTTCATGCATATCTCTTTACTCAGCTACCCATTTACTAACACATTCATTGTATTATTTTGATATGCTGATGCATGCACACATGCTCCTAATTCTATTGCCTATTCCATACTTTTCCATAACATCTTACAAAACATTGTCCTGCAGTACCAAATGCACTGCTAATATCACCTACCATAAATTTTACATCTTTGCTTTTACTTAAAATATCATCCTCAATTTCTTGCTCAATCAATAACTATTCTTGACATCCCTTCCCTTTTACACCATAATATTCCTTATCCTTCCTCCATTCTCCTGTATTCTCATACAAATTATAATCTGTGCTTAATGTTACAGGTCTCAATTTTTGCATTTCATTTTTCTTATCTTTTTTCCATATAAATTTTAATATCCCACTACATAACTCTTCATAAACAAACCCTTCCATCAACTATTTATTCAGTACATTTACAACACACACTATTTGCTAGTCTATTCATTTCTTATACATTTCATACCCTATACCATTTGGGCCAGATACTGATTCAGTGTTTACTAAGATGTCCTTCAAGAATGCAACTGCAGTCATAACATATGGGTTGTCCTGCCTCAGGCAGCCCTCGGTCGGCCGAATTCCAAAGTCTGGGTCCGGCGTCGGCTGGTGTCGCCTCCTCTCCGGCGTCTGGCGGCTGGAGTATAAAGGCATCGGCCGATGCCATCTTCTTCAGTCTTTCTTGCCGCGCGGTGCCCGAAGCAGAAGCAGTTCGCAAGTGCCGGTCGGTCAGCTCCTGTGTTTTCAGTACCGAAGTCATCTAAAAGCTAAGTACCCGTTGGGAACATTTATTCTTGCCTCAGCCGATGTCAGAACAAATTGAGAAAGTTAATAATTGTTTGTCTTGTGGTAAACAAATACCTCATAAGGACTTCCATTCTCTCTGCCTTCCCTGCCTGGGCCCAGACCACGACGTCTCGGCCTGTGCTGCCTGTGCCTGCTTTAATAAGCACACTCTCAGGCGCCAGGCAGAATTCGCAGAGGACTTCTTCGGTGAATCTTTTGCGTATATCATGCCGTCGGAACAACCGACAACCCAATCTGCTAAAAAACGCAAGGACCGGGACCGACTTCCCCGGCCCGCATCCACTACCTATGTTTCTCCTAAACCCTCTACTAGCGCTCCGTCTCCTTCGGAAGTGGTAAATCTACCGCTCCAGGCCGACGACACAGCGCTAACAAGACCTTTGGTCTCGGAGACCTCTCCGGTGCCGGTTGTTGATTTTCCTCCGGAAACCGAAGTTCTGGATCTACCCGACACCATTCCTGTGGACAAGGTAACGCCTGCACGTGGGGCTGCTAGGCCTCCTGTTTCCATGTCCATCAAGGCCTTTGCACGTGCTAAGGCCGCCAGTCAGGCCAAGGCCCATCCTAAACCTGCCCAGGCCCCTTCCTCTGATAAGCAGATCATGTTTCTGGCTGCAGATCTTCTTTCCCTTATCAAGGGGTCTCAGCCTCATCCGGACAGGGGTTCTCAGCCACCTGCAGAGAAAAGGCCTAGAACTGAGCAGGCGGACGACCTCTCCTCGGATGAAGCCTCTGGGGATTCTGAGCATTGACACTCAAGAAGAACCCTTCCAGGCCTACGAGGACTCTGATGCTGAGGAATCTATTCCCTCTGCCTCCCCTCCAGAGGATTTCTCATTTGGGGAAGTTCTGCATTCCATGAGGGAACATTTTCAATGGCAGGGTCAGGAATTCTCTGACTCCAGGAAAAGGCTTCGTACTTTCCTCAAGCTCCCGCAGCACAGACCTCTGGCTATCCCTCCAGTTATGGATGTTTTGGATGATGTTTTCTCTGACTCCAGTGCCAACCCTGACTCTCTTCCTCCTGCACCTGTCAAGCCGGACAGATATTATAGGGTCCCTGACACTCACAAGCACCTTTTTAAGGCCCACTCTGTGGATCTAGAAACTATTTCACAGGGCCCCAAGGGAGTGGCTTCCTCCTCTGCCAAAAACCCACTGCCAGCTGACAGAGAAGCAAGGTCCCTGGAGAGATTGGGTAAAAAAGTATACACCTCTACTACCCTAGCCATGAGGTCTCTTAACTGCCTTTTTCACATGTTTCAGTACCAAGATTTTCTCCTGGATGATTTACGGAAAAAGGTAGCCTCTTCTGAGCCTATTGATAAAAAGGCACTGCAGGATCATATACATAGCACTCAGCAGGTTAATAACCACTTTCTGCAGTGTGGTTATGATGCACTGGAAGCTTTATGTAGGGCAGCTATGACTGGGGCTGTAATACGTAGACATGCTTGGTTGAAGGGTCAATCTTTGCCTGACCATGTTAAAGTAAAGTTACTGGATGCACCTTTGGAGAAACAAAAGCTTTTTGGTGCTACTGCACAAGATGTATTGAAATCCATAGAGGAAAAAGCAAAGTCAGTACAGACAGTAAAGGATTTCCTTCAGGTTCAGCCACTCAGATTCAGCAGAAACTGGCCCTCAAAGAATTGGTCCTTCCCCGGCTCTGACAAGTTTCAAAGGGGAAAAAGCAGACGAGCCAGGGGTAGAGGACAACACCGAGGATCTTACAGGGGCCGCCAATGGCAACCTCCAAATCAGTGGCGCAGACAGTTCAGCTGCACCACAGGGACAATCACAATGACTTCACTTTCGTACCACCTACAAAGGTTCAAAGAGAAGCACCTTTGGGCGGAAAATTAGCCTTATTCTCACAAAACTGGCATATCTTAACCAAAGACAATTGGATTCTGGATTTGATAATCAAAGGCTACAGATTCCACTTCCACACATTACCAATAAGACAAGGCATGCCAAACCTGCCACATCATCAAAGGGCAGAGGCACTCTCTCAAGTTTCCAAGCTATTAAGTATAAAAGCAATAGAAAGGGTTCCTCCTCAGGAGCAAGGCCAGGGATTTTATTCAAGACTGTTCCTTGTTCCAAGAAAAGAAAACAAATGGAGACCCATACTGGACTTGTCAAATCTAAACACTTTCCTCATTGTGCCAAAGTTCAAAATGCTGACGTTGCAGCAGCTTCTTCCCATGCTGGGCAAGAGGTCTTGGGTGGTCACTCTGGACCTCAAGGAGGCATACCTGCATGTCCCAGTCAGACAAAGCTGCAGAAGATACCTCAGATTTCTTGCAGGAACAGAGCATTATCAATTCTCAGCATTGCCGTTTGGCTTGTCTACTGCGCCCAGAGTGTTCACGAAATGCCTGGCATCAGTAGTGGCACACTGCAGACAGCAGGGGATTCAAATATACCCCTACTTGGATGACTGCCTCATACAAGCAGACAACAAACAAACCTTAAAAGGGAATTTGGACTGTGTCATGCATCTACTGCAGGCCTTGGGATACACAGTCAACATTCAAAAGTCAAAATTACTACCATCCCAACCGATTACATTCCTAGGAGCCAAACTGGACACGGAAACACAAATGGCCTACCTCACAGAGGAAAAACAGCAGCTTTTACCAGAGTACTTCAAAGGCCTAGCAAGGCTTTCCCAGCTGACTGCAAGGAAAATCCTGCAGGCCCTGGGTTTCATGGCATCTTGTATTCTTCTGATACCTTTGGCAAGACTTCATATGAGAAAGCTGCAATGGTATTTAAAAAACTTATGGTCTCAACACAGCAACAGCCTAGAGGACATAATCCCACTTATACCATGCCTGCAGAAGGAATTTCTATGGTGGGCTCAAGCCAGTCAACTAAACCAAGGCATGTCTTTCAACAGACCTCAAGCAGGCCAAATGATCACAACAGACGCCTCAGACCATGGATGGGGGGTGCACATGGAGGGCAGATGCATTCAAGGTCTATGGACGTCAAAAGAAAGACATCTGCACATAAACCAAAAGGAGATGTTGGCAGTGATACATGCCATCGAGACATTCAAAAAATCACTACAAGAAGGACATTTGCTAATAAGGACAGACAACACCACTGTCATGTGGTACATAAACAAGCAGGGAGGCACTCATTCTTATCCCCTCTGCAGACTAACAGTGCTTCTCTGGGAAAAATCCCTGAGCTTGAAGATACACTTACAATCCCAGTTTGTACCAGGCAAGGACGATGTACTGGCGGACAATCTGAGCAGAAACTTCATAGATCCACACGAATGGATGTTCCACCCTCACATTTTCTCTCAACTGACAAGGACATGGGGAATACCGGACGTAGATCTTTTTGCTTCCCACCTAAATCATCACCTGGAAAAGTTCTGCACAAGGACTCATCACCCTCTAGCTTGGAAAACGGATGCTCTCTCCTTCAGCTGGAATTCTCTAAAAATTTATGCATTCCCTCCTCTGCCTCTGCTGACCAAGGTGATATTGAAAATAAAGGCGGAACAACCAGCAGGCATCTTGATAGCACCAGACTGGCCAAGGCAACACTGGTACCCACTGCTATTGACCATAACCCGGACCAAACCATGGCCTCTGACCCTATGGCCCTGCTCGTAACGCAACACAATTACAGGACTGTACATCAAGACCTGAAAACATTGCATCTGACAGCCTGGAGACTTCCATGACTTCAACACCTAACTCTCTTTCCAAATCTGTTCAAGAGATCTTGCTGGAAGCACGCAGACCTTCCACCAGAAAAACCTATTCAGCCAAGTGGAAAAGATTCAGCATCTGGAATGCCAAAAAGGGTCAGGACACAGAACTACTGAGTATTCCTCAGATATTGGAATACTTGGCAGAACTGTTTCATACTGGACTCTCATACTCCTCAATAAAGATTCATGCCTCAGCAATCTCAGCAAAATACAACTGTGACCCTCCAGTGTTTTCGCATCCTCTGCTAAGACGGTTTTTAAGAGGGATAAAGAATATCAAACCTCCCAGAAAACAGCCAGTACCTGCATGGGACCTCAACTACGTGTTGGAAAAACTAACTCTTCCTCCCTTTGAGCCAGCAGCATCCTCAGAAATGCAATTTCTTTCATGGAAGACGGCCTTCTTATTGGCAGTCACTTCTGCAAGAAGAGTTTCGGAGATACAGGCACTCATGGCAGTGCCCCCCTTCCTCATTTTTCATCAAGACAGAGTCTCCCTAAGAACCAATCCTACATTCATGAAAAGGTTATTTCCAGGGTGTCTCTAAATCAAGCTATTCATCTGCCTACATTCTTCCCCAATCCTCAAAATAGGGGGGAAAAACTACTGCATACTTTGGACATACACAGACAACTACGCTACTACTTGGACAGAACTAAGGCCACCAGAAAGTCTGACCAGCTGTTTATAGCTTATGCTGCTGGAGTACAGGGAAAGGCAATCTCCAAACAAACAATTTCAAAATGGATTGGACATTGCATCAGATTTTGCTATTCTTTTCATGGAAAAGGTGTGCCAGCCAATATTAGGCCACACTCCACCAGAGCTATAGCCACTTCCACAGCTTTCCTAAGAGGAGTGGCAACAAAGGACATTTTAGAGGCTGCTACATGGAGCTCCGTGCATACATTTACCAAGCACTACCACCTGCCATTATACTCCAGATCCCGAGCAGGCTTTGCTTCGGCAGTCCTGCAGGGGATTATAGCTACACCATCCTTATCATAAGTTCCCTCCACCCCCAGCTTGGCTATGGTATTCAACCCATATGTTATGACTGCAGTTGCATTCTTGAAAGACATAGTACAGTTTTTTACCTACCATAAATGTAGATGTCCGATAGATATGCAACTGCAGTCGGATTTTCCCACCCTCCTACCCCTCTGTATCCTTTTTTTTGGGTCACTACCCCTTTTCCCTTCAGCTGGGGGTATCTCCTATGGTGTATCTGTTTATTACTGTTGTGCATGCTTGGGATTATTTTTTATCCATTTACAAAATTTAACCTTCCTAAGTGGGCACCTGACATCTGGGGCAAGAAACACTGAAGAAGATGGCGTCGGCCGATGCCTTTATACTCCAGCCGTTGTGACGTCGGAGAGGAGGCGACACCAGCCGACGCCGGACCCAGACTTTGGAATTCGGCCGACCGAGGGCTGCCTGAGGCAGGACAACCCATATGTTATGACTGCAGTTGCATATCTATCGGACATCTACATTTATGGTAGGTACAAAACCGTACTTTTGTCATCCACTTCACTAATAGTATTTTTTTCTCCAGATTCTTCCTTAACTTGTTTTGGGTTTTTTTTTTTACTTTCCATATTTTCTTATTTTCCTGCTTTTTACTCTTTTTTATACACATTTCCACATGCTATACTACAATACTCAGAATTTGCTGTTGTGTTCCTTTTACCCCTCTCCCTTTATATTTTTCATTTCCCTTATTATAGTAATGTCTTCCTTTACTGCTTTACCCAAATATACAGATACCTCCTCCCTTCTCCCCATTAAATAATGTCTGACTCAACAATAATGCCTTAATTATTTTATATTGTTTGTTTTTCTTTTTCTATATCATGCTAATACATTCTATATATTTTCTCATACTTTTATTTCTCTTTATTTCATCATTTTGCCAATGAAGAAACACTTTTTAAACTTGGTCCACCATTCAGATACATTTTTGTAGAAGTCTTCATGGCTGTATTATCCTTCCATAACTGTAATACATCCCACTCTCCAATATCATCCCATAATTTGTAATTTATTCTTTGAATTCCTTTTCCTATTTTAATATACTATGTGAAGTTGTTAAATCTCGCCGTTTATTCTCACTGATGGGTTCGGAGCTGATCCTTGGCTCCGACATGGCTGATAGCAAAGTTCAAGGTTTGCCAGTAGCTTGAGTCCAAGCCCCTTATCCCACAGTGTACTGCTGGAATTACCTCAGATCTAGTTTGCCACGTCAAGAGAGATCTCTGTGATCCAGCTAGCTCGGACCATTTGTCATAAAAAAACAGCAAGTTTTGATTAAAAAAAACTTTCTTTTTTGGTTTGGAGTTTTTCATAAGATAGTTGTGTGTTAGTGTTTGAAAATTAGATAATAGAATCTATCGTTTTGGATAGTTAGTGCCCTGTTGGCTTAGTTGTTTTTTGTGGGCCTTTAGCCCTGTTTAGACTTATTAATCTTTTTCTAATAGTCAGGGTTTTTCTCTGTGGGCCTCTTTAGTCCTGTAATTGTAATCTATAGTTAATTGTTGTAGATAGTGCCTGGATTGGGCTTAGTTGCTTTGTAGGTCTTTAGAAGTCAAGTAAGGACTTTACTGTCTTAGTTTTTTGCAGTATACTGGTTTGTTTTACTTAACCATGTCGGATGACGAGGAAAAATCCCATCCTAAATCGGGATTCCAAAAATGCCCAGATTGTGGGCAGAAAATGTCAGTGACTGACTGATACATTCAATGCGTCTACTGTTTGGGGGTTAAACACCTCCAAGACACTTACAGCATTTGCCATTCCTTTTCTTCAAGAGTCCTCTTGGAGAGAAGGAGGAAGCTAATAGGAGATTACTACAGCATTTCTTTTCTGAGGTGTTTAGTAGCCATGAGGGTACTAGCACGTCCTCCAAATCCTAAAAATCCACAAAATCTTCAGATCCTAAAGTGGCAAAAAAGCAAAAACTTCAGAGGGAGGGTCAACTGTTCCACAGACCTCTGAACCGAGTGTACCTTTGATTCGGAGCCAGCTCTCAGTGTTGGAGCCGGTCTCTGAAGTTCCCTCTTCTCCTCTGCTCCAGTCGGCACCTTCGGTGCATTCATCTAAATCCTCAGTCAGCCTTTCAGATTTGGACATGGATCGGCTAGTGCAGAAGCTTTTCCAGGCACCAGGACTTGCCAAATTGTTGTCGCCCCCGACCAGCTCGTTGATGCCAAAAACCATGGAACCGGATTTGTCTACTCCTCCTCAGAGCCATACTGGACTTTCTGAGCCGAAGGAAACTGAACCGATGATTGTCGAACCCTTGGAGCCGATACCCGCACCGGTGTTATCAACTCCATCTACTCGGATGTCCTCGGCACCGAGGATTCTAGGAGCCGACGCTCTCCCATCAGGTCCGGGGAGGATAGTCGAACCGATTTGTTGGTGCCGACACTTCCTCTCTGGGCTTCAGCTCGGATGAGCCCATGGTTTCGGTGCGGGAGGATCAGATGGTACTCTTGGGTCCGTCCACTCCTTGTCGGAGCCATGGTGCCTTCGATGGTATGAGGAGAGTTTTGTCTCCAAAGACAATGTCAGCATCGGTTCGGCCTTCCCTCTCCCCTCAAGCTCCTGTGTCAGCTTCTTCGTCTACCAGTCCCCCTAAGCGTAGAGACCTCGAGCCTCAAGTACCCCCACAGGGCATCCCCTGCTCTTCTGAGACCTCCCCAGATCCCCCCACTGAGGAGGTGCCCAGGAAGAGACTGTGCAAGAGGAGGCACTTAGACTCCCCACAGGAGTCTTTGACATCTGAGACGGACTTTGATGAGTCAGAAGGGTCCCCTTGATCCCCCTCTGAGGATATCTCCTTTGCAGAGATACTAGAGATCCTTAGTCAGAGGGGCGATTTGGCAGTCCAAGACCCCTACTGAGGACGTGTCCGTGCTCTTGAAGGCTTTTGGGTCTCAACCTTCCACTTCTTGGTGTCTTCGCCTTATGACGAGCTCATGGAACTGATCTCTCGTAAGGCATTGGGGTCACCGGAGGCCATGGAACATGTTCCTCGTAAGCCCAATAAATTCATATCTGCCTCAGTGGACAAGCCATTTTTGACAAAGGGAGTGCTTGTTGATGCCATGGTGGTAGCTGCAGTCACCAAAAAGGAAGTGTCTGAGACATCCACATCTATCCATCCTCCTAACAGAGATTCTAGGGTCATGGATAGATACGGAAAACACATGTTTAGTTCAGCGACTTTTTCTCTGCGATCACTGAACTACTTAACCCATTTTACGAGACTGCAAAGAGATCTCCTGAAAGAGCTAGGAGATGCTCTCCAGGGTATGGTAGCTGCAGGGGTGGCCGACAAAGTCAGCATCTAGCTCGCTACCCTAAACTCAGTGGTAAACTCGTCCATGCGTCTCATATCCTATGCAGCTGATGGTTCGAGTAGAGCCGCTAGTTTGGACATTGCTCTTCGAAGACAAGCCTGGATACGTCACTGTTCCTTTGCGGAACCCTTTAAGTCTTCCTTTATCAACACCCCATTCGATGGCTCATCACTGTTTGGGCCTAAAGTAAAGGAAACTTTAATCAGGTGCGAGCAGGAAGGCAAGACCTTATCTGCCGTTGGAGTCCATTTTTCTACCCCTACTCGGCCCTACCCCAAGGGCCCTAGGGGAGGGAAAATGAGGTTCCGAAAAGCACAGGGAGCCTTTCAGGACACGTGGAGAAACCCCCTCTAGAGGCGGAGGAGGGAGTTATAACGGACTACGCTGCCCCCATGGCAGAGGAGGTCCGCAGCAACAGGGTGACAGGGGGTCAGTTCTCCGGTCAAAGCTACCAGCGCCCCTGAAAGGGAGCCCAACTGTTCGGCTCTGGAGGCAGTCGGGGTCGCTTGTCTTTTGTACCCAGAAGCCTGGCTAAACATAACATCAGATACATGGGTACAAAGCATAATTTCCAGAGGATATTTCATACCTTTTTTCCCCTCCCATTCCTGTAAACAGAATCTCAGATGTTCCACCCAATCTCAGGGAACAAGCAATCGTAGAGGTCCACAGATTGCTAAAAAGAGTCATCCAACCAGTCCCAGCAGACCAAGTTGGATTTGGAACTTACTCAAGATTCTTTTTGGTACCAAAGAAAACAGGGGACTGGAGACCTATCTTGGACCTCGGCAGACTCAACCAGTTCGTAAAGCAAGAGAAGTTCCGAATGGTCATGCTTCAGTCCATTTCTTCCCTTCCTAGGGAAAGGCGATTGGATGTGCTCCATAGATCTCAAGGGTGCGTACTATCACATAAACATGAGCAAACGTTCCAGAGATCATCTGCGTTTCTGGCTGGGAGCCAATCAGTACCAGATGTTCATTGTGATACACTGCTGCAGTCATCACACTTGGGTTATCCTGCCGTCAGGCGGACCCGCAGTCGGCCAGAGTTCCAAAGTCTTGGTCCGGCGTCGGTTGCTGTCGCTTCTTCCCTGACGTCAGTGCGCCAGGGGTATATAAGAGGCATCCTACGCCATTTTTTTCAGTCTTTCTTACTGCATGGTGCCTGAAACAGAAGCAGCTCGCAAGTGCCGGTCGGCCGACTCCTGAGATTTTCAAATCGAATTTCAGACCGAAGTCTTCAATAAAGCTAAGTACCCCGTTGGAGAACCTTTTCTTGCCTCAGTCCGTCAGAAAAAGTTAGCAATTGCATTTCTTATGGGAAGCAAATACCTCATAAGGACTTTCATTCTTATTGTATTCCTTGCCTAGGCCCAGACCACGACGTCACAGATTGTCGGTTTTGTGCTAGGTTTAATAAACAAACTATCAAACGTCGTTTTGATTTCTCACGACATTACTTTGGTAGGAAATTTAATTATACCATGCCGTCGGAGCTACCAACAACTGGCATGCGTAAAAAACACAAGTATAAGGACAGGCAGCCTAGACCCAAACTTGACTCCGAGGCCTTTGCTGGGCCTGTCGCTGGTTCTCTGGTTTTCAGTGAGGCGCCTACGCAGCCCCTGACGACCGCTGATTTAGAACCCCTGACGGCCTCTGATTCACAAGCGGAGAGTACTAGGCCGCCACAGCCTTCTTCTTTAGCCCCTTCCGACTCCAGAGCAGAAGGACATTCCTGTGCAGTAGAAACACCTTCGGTTGCAGAAGGTGTCTTCAGACTGACTACACTCACCATTAAATCTTATGCTAAGCTAAAAACTCCATTAAAAACAAAAAAGTCAGTACATCAGTCTCCAGCACAAGGCCCCATGCCTAAGAAACAGATGCTTAAGATGGCTGAAAATTTAATTACCCTAATCAGGGGTTCCCATCCCCCTCCAGATAAAAGGCCAAGACAAGAGGAGGATTATGCAAATTCCTCTGACCAGGTTTCAATTTCCTCAGATTCTTCTGAGGAACAGGAATACTCTTTTCCCCCTTATGAAGATTCTGATGCTGAAGAGTCTATTCCCTCAGCATCTCCTCCAGAAGATTACTCCTTTGGGGAATATACCATGAGGGAACATTTCCACTGGGAAGGCCAGGATTACTCTGATTCTAAGAAAAGGCTCAGAGAGTTCCTTTTACTACCCCAGCACAGACCACTTGCTATCCCTCCTGTGTTAGACATTGTGGATGATGTTTACTTAGAATCTAGTCTTAACCCAGACTCTCTACCTCCTGCTCCAGCCAAACCAGACAGATACTACAGAGTCCCTGACTCACACAAATTCCTATATAAAAGCCCTGTTGCTGACCCAGAAACAATTTCCCAGGGTCCCAAAGGAGTTGAGGCCTCTATTGCTAAAAATCCTGTACCTTCTGAAAAGGATTCCAGAGCACTAGATAGATGGGGAAAGAAGGTGTACACCTCAGCTACTCTAGCTATGAGAGCCTTAAATTGCCAGTTTCACATGCTGAAATATCAGCATTTCCTAATGTCTCAATTAAAACAAAAAATTAGCACACATTCAGAGCAGCCTGATTTCAAGGAAATGCAGCTGAACAGGTGGGCAAACCATACTTTACAATGTGGATTTGATTCATTGAACGCTTCCTGTAGAACAGCAGTGACTGGGTCTGTCATACGTAGACATGCTTGGTTAAAAGAACAAAACCCTGCCTGATCATGTTAAAACAAAGTTATTGGATGCTCCTTTACAGCAGGATGTTTTATTTGGTGTAAAAGCAGAAAAGGTTTTAAAGAAAATGGAGGATAAGGCAAAATCTATACAGACAGTCAAGGATTTTTTACAGGTTCAACCCCCTCGTTTCAGCAGAAATTGTCCAACAAAAAACTGGTCCTTTCCAGCATCTGACAGACCACAGAGGGGCAAATACAGACGCCCAAGGGGCAGAGGTCAGTCACAAGGCCCTTACAAACCTCGCCAATGGGGTGCCGCTACCCAGAAAGGAGGAGAAGACAGGCCCCAAGCTAACAGAAGACAACACAATGACTTAACCCTGCCAAGCAAATCTCTCTTGGCAGCTCCCTTGGGAGGAAAATTAGCACTTTTGTGATGATGTGCCAGTTGTCTGCAAAAAGACAAATGGGTCCTAAGCATTGTTTCACAAGGATACAGATTCCACTTTCACACCTTGCCAAGGATAAAAGGAATGCCAAACCTGCCACCAAATCAATGGGCGGAGGCACAAAAACAAATTACAGCTCTCATGGACATGAGCCATACAGCAGGTACCTACACAGGAGCAAGGACAAGGATTTTACTAAAGACTCTTTCTAGTCCCCAGAAAGGACAAAGCCTGGAGATCCATTCTGGACCTTTCAGTTCTAAACACCTATCTCCAAGTACCCAAATTCAAGATGCTGACACAACAGCAGCTTCTTCCCATGCTGGGCAAGAAAGCTTGGCTAGTAACGTTGGATCTCAAGGAGGCATACCTGCATGTCCCTATCAGCCGAAATTGCAGAAGATACCTCAGTTTCATTGCAGGTTCAACTCATTATTATCTGCACTGCCCTTTGGCTTCTCTACTGCGCACAAGGTCTTCACAAAATGCCTGGCACCAGTAATTGCATACTGCAGACAGAGGAATTCAAATATACCCATACCTGGATGACTGCCTTATTCAAGCAGAAAGGAAGGACATTCTTTTAAAGCATCTGGCGTTTGTCAAACACCTTCTAAGTTGCCTAGGGTACACAGTAAATGAAAAGAAATCAAAATTAGTGCCCTCACAGAACATAACAATCCTGGGTGCCAGCTTGAATACAACAGCCCAGATGGCTTACCTCATGCCAGACAAGCAACAACAGCTGACTCAATACTTCAAAATGATGGCAACAACGACCCAACTCCCTGCAAGAAAAATTCTGCAGGCCTTGGGATTCATGGCATCTTGCATACTCCTAATACCATTTGCAAAACTGCATATGAGGAAATTACAATGGTAACTGAAGAGCGTATGGACACAGCACAGTCACAGCTTGGAAACAATGATACCACTCATTCCCTGCCTTCAACAGGAGTTTCTATGGTGGGCACAGGCATGTCACCTCAACAAGGGTCAGCCTTTTACCTTTCCCACAGCCAGGCAAACTATAACAACAGATGCATTGGACTACGCCTGGGGAGCACACATGGCAGGACAGTGCATTCAGGGCAAATGGGATACAGATCAAAGGCATCTGCATATCAATCAAAAAGAAATGCTAGCTGTACAGAATGCCCTAACAGCTTTCAAGGACCTCTTACATCCAGGACATCTCCTAATAAAGACAGACAATACCACAGTAATGTGTTACATAAACAAGCAAGGGGGCACACACTCCTACCCCCTATGCAGGCAAGCAATGACCTTGTGGAACACAGCACTGACTTACCAAGTTCAACTACAAACACAAGTCCTGCCAGGAAAGAAAAACACATTGGCAGACGACCTAAGCAGACACATCATGGATCCCCACGAGTGGAAACTGGATCCACAAGTATTTGCAATGATAACTCAAAAATGGGGACACCCAGACATAGATCTGTTTGCCAACCCCCAAAACTACCCACTACAAAAAATTTTGCACAAGGACATTCCACCCACTAGCTTGGAAAGTGGATGCCCTCTCATTCAGTTGGAAAAGATTAACAGTCTATGCCTTTCCTCCACTGCCTCTTCTTGCAAGGGTGCTACTGAAAGTCAGATTAGAGAGGCCACAAATGATACTCATTGCTCCAGACTGGCCACGCCAGCACTGGTACTCAATACTAAGGAACATGGCCCGCGGCCCACCATGGGTTTTACCCCAAATTCCTCACCTGCTCACTCAGCAAAACAGTCTGATTCTACACAGCCAGCTCAAGACTTTAAATCTGGCTGCATGGCAAATTACCTAAGCAACCAGCCAACACCTCTATCTAAAGATGTTATGGATGTCATTCTGGAGGCAAGGAGGCCCAGCACCAGGAAAGCCTATTCAGACAAATGGAAAAGATTTTGTGCCTGGAACCAGGCTAAAGGCCAAAATCCCCTTGCTCCAAACATTCCTCAGATTCTGCAATATTTAACTGAGATGTTGCACAAAGGACTTTCTTTTTCATCTATTAAGATCCACGCCTCAGCGATTTCAGCTCACTACAACACGGATCCTCCTTTATTTTCACATCCACTCCTAAGACAGTACCTCAGAGGGGCTAAGAACATAAGACTGCCCAGGAGAGCACCCACACCAACTTGGGATCTCAACTTTGTTCTGGAAAAGCTTACACTGCTGCCCTTTGAACCAGCTATTTCAGCTGATTTAAAGTTTCTATCATGGAAAACTGCCCTGCTACTAGCAATAACCTCAGCTAGAAGAGTCTCAGAGCTACAGGCCTAATGGCAGTGGAGCCTTTCCTCATTTTTCACCAAGACAGAGTCGCTCTATGGACTAACCCTTTCTTTATGCCTAAGGTGGTATCCAGTGTGGCCCTAAACCAAACCATTCATTTACCCACCTTTTTCCCAAACCCCCAGAACAAAGGAGAAAGATTCCTGCACTCTTTGGGCATTCATAGGCAATTACATTACTACTTGGATAAAACTAAGGCTTACAGAAAATCTGACCAGCTCTTTGTATCCTATGCTGCAGGATCACAAGGAAAAGCTATCTCAAAACAGACCATTTCCAAATGGATAGGACATTGTATACGTTTCTGTTACACACATCATGGGAAACTGGTACCTGCTAGCATTAGGTACCACTCCACCAGGGCTACAGCTACATCAACTGCCTTCCTCAGGGGGGGGTACCAACCAAGGATATTTTGGAAGCTGCAACTTTGAGTTCAGTGCACACCTTCACCAAGCACTATCACTTGCTTCTAATGCTCTTAAGGCTAGAGCTGGCTTTGCCACTGCAGTTCTGCAGGGCCTACTAGCTTCTCCAAACCCTGTTTAACTCCACCACCCATCCTTAGCTTTGGGTTTCAACCCAAGTGTGATGACTGCAGCAGTGTAACACTATGAACATAGTACAGTTTTAGTACAGTTTTGTATCTACCATAAATGTAGATGTTTGAGTGTTCACACTGCTGCAGTCCAAGTTACCCCCCCCCTCCATTCCCCTCTGTACTAGCTGCACTTTTCTATACCTTTCTATCTGATACAACCTTTGTGGTGTATTTGCTTGTAACTGAAGGTATTTATTTGTATTTTCTGTACATGTTTCATTGGCAATATGTATTGCCCACCTACTAGGGGGCACCAGACATCTGGAGCAAGAAAAACTGAAGAAAATGGCGTCTGATGCCTCTTGTATACCCCTGGCGCACTAACATCGGGGAAGAAGCGACAGCAACCAACGCCGGACCAAAACTTTGGAACTCTGGCCGACTGCGGGACCGCCTGATGGCAGGATAACCCAAGTGTGATGGCTGCAGCAGTGTGAAAACACTAACATCCACATTTATGGTAGGTATAAAACTGTACTTTTCAAGCCCTGCCCTATTGGTCTCACTACAGCCCTCATGCCCAAATGCATGGCAGTGGTCACAGCTCACCTGAGACGTCTAGGATTCCAGATGTTTCCATACCTAGACGATTGGCTCCTTACCGCTACCACCAGGCATCAATTGACTCAGGCAAAACAATACACTCTGACACTGTGCCATCAATTAGGCATTACAATCAACTTCGAAAAGTTTGCCTTATTGCCATCGCAGCATATCGTTTTTATAGGAGCAAAGTTAGATACCTCAACTACCACTCTACGTCTTCCTATCGAAAGAGTCTCACTTCTCCGCCAACACGTCAGCTCACTGGTGTCAAAGCTACAGCAGCAGAGGTCTTGAAGGTGTTAGGTTTGATGGTGGCAGCAATCCTGTCTATACCACTCGCAACGATGCATATGCGAATTCTTCAATTGCTCCTCTTTGCTCAGCAGTCGTTCCAGGAACTACCGATGCACCACATGATTCTCATCACGGATTCTTGCAAGAGAGACCTTCGGTGGTGGTTAACGTCTCCATGTCACAATCTGAAGACCCTTTGTCCCCCCCCCCCCCCGTAGCCACTGTGACCACGGATGCTTCCCTGATAGGGTGGGGGGGGCATTTTCATGGAAAGACTGCCCACGGCACGTGGAGAGATCAAGAATCACATCCGCACATCAATGTTCTAGAGTTGAGAGCAGTACTTCTGGCGTTGCAGTACTTTCAGGACTCTCTACCTCTAGGAACTATTGCAATTCAGACGGACATGTCAGTAGTCTGGTACTTGAACAAGTAAGGTGGAACCAAGTCTTACCCCCTTTGTCGAGAAGCCCTCAGGGTCTGGCCATGGGCTGTGTCGTCCCAGCGTTTTCTGTTAGCAACGCACATCCCGGGGAAATCCAATGTGATAGCGGACAAGCTAAGCAGGGCGATATTGTTCCCTCACGAGTGGTCTCTCAAACAACAGGTTGCGGAGTTGATTTTCCGCAAATGGGGCCAGCCTTGCTGCGACCTCTTTGCCAGCCACATCAATTCAAAATGCAGAAGCTACTTTTCCCTAATACCACCTCCCGGTCATACCCCCGAGATATGCACTTTTGCATAATTGGCCCCCGGGTCTCCTTTATGCATTTCCACCCTTCCCATTGATACCCAGATTTTTACAGAAAGCAAAATCGCTGGGAAGGACTGTTATTCTCATAGCCCCCTACTGGCCTCGACAGATTTGATTCCCGTTTCTTCACCATCATCTGTTGGAAGATCCATGGATCCTGGACCCAGTTCCGGCCCTTCTGACAGACCCGTCAGGGAACCTCCATCCTTCCCTGCAGTCCCTGAAACTGACTGCTTGGCTAATCCACTTCCCCTAATTGCCAGGCTTCATTCAATTTCAGAAGATACAAGACAAATCTTCTCTCAAGCCATGTACCAGGAAATGATATGACAATAAATGGAAAAGGTTCTCAATTTGGGCCAACACACAGAAAAGTGACCCTTTCCGAGCTCCGCTATCATCTATTTTAGAATTCTTGACAAAGATTTTTAAGGAAGGGGCAGCAGCTGCTACAGTTCGAGTCCAGTTAGCTGCCATCTCAAATTTTCACCTTGGGTTTGGTAGCTCAAATGTTATGGGCCATAAATTATCTAAGGCTTTTCTTAAAGGCGTTCTTCACGAGACCTCCTTTCGAAATTCTCTATTCTCCCTGGAATTTAAACTTTATGCTGCCTCAAATTCTACTTCCCCCTTTTGAAGCAACATCTTCTTGTGGTCTCAAATATTTATGGTGGAAAACTATTTTTCTTGTGGCCATTACTTCTGCCCGCAGTGTGTCAGAACTTCAAACATTATCTATCAGACCACCTTACATGATTTTCCATGCTGATAGAGTATCTCTCAGAACAAACCCCTCATTTTTACCTAAAGTCTGTTCTGAATAAAATATCAATCGGGTCATTGAGCTGCCAGTCTTTTTTCCCAACCACTCTAGCAAATTGGAATACATGCTGCACATACTTGATGTACACAGCTCAGATTTTATCTTGACAGAACTAAGGATATTAGAAAATCAGATCATTGAGCTGCCAGTCTTTTTTCCCAACCACTCTAGCAAATTGGAATACATGCTGCACATACTTGATGTACACAGCTCAGATTTTATCTTGACAGAACTAAGGATATTAGAAAATCAGATCAACTTTTTGTATCCTTCTCAGAAGCCAGAAAAGGCAATCCAGTGGCTAAAACAACCTTATCTAAATGGTTATCTGATTGTATAGCCTTTGTTTATGAGAATGTGAGCATGCCATTAACACACAAACCTAAGGCTCATTCTACCAGAGCCGTCTCTACATCTTCTGCTTTTCAAGCTAAATTGCCCCTTGACAATATTTGCACTACAGCCACTTGGTCTAAGTGTCATACCTTTATCATGCATTACAAAGTAGATAAGGCTTCAAGGGACAGGTCTTTCTTTGGTTCCACGGTACTGAAGAACATACTTCCATGAGCCACCGAAGATTGAGGATGCTAGGGACCACTACCCATCAGTGAGAATAAACGACGAGATTTAACAGCTTCACATAAAGAAGTTATGTACTTACCATAACTTTCCATGTGAGTTGTTTATCTCGCCTTTATTCTCACGTCCCTCCCTCCTTCCCCCTCCTGGCTGACTGTTGACTTAGAGGCTAGTACCATCCTGGTTCAATATTTGTTCCCCTTCGTGAAGTGTTCTAGGTAGAAATAAATAAAAGGGTGTGTATATATATATATATATATATATATATGTGTGTGTGTGAATATATATATATATATATATATTTATATATATATTATGTGTGTATGTGTGTGTGTGTGTGTATATATATATATATATATATATATATATATATATATATATATATATATATATATATATATATATATATATATATATATGCAGCAAACAAGATCTGAGGTAATTCCAGCAGTGCATTGTGGGATAAGGGGCTTGGTCTTGAGCTACTGGCAAACCTTGAGATTTGCTATCGGCCGTGTCGGAGCCGAGGATCGGCTCCGAACCCATCAGTGAGAATAAAGGCGAGATAAACAACTCACATGGAACGTTATGGTAAGTACATAACTTCTTTTTTTCCTTCCATCACCTCCATCATATTGCTAAATGATCTGAAAAAAGTCATTACTATATCACAATGTTCCACACCCAATCCTTCCGATAATGTAATCAATTTCAGATCCAAGTGCCCCTCTTTTATAAGTCCATTAACTTTTATTGTACACATCTAACTTACCACATTTTATCACTTCCTGTATTTTTTTTACATATTTCCCCTTAAATCGCAATTAAAGTCGTCTACAATTATAATGTTCATGTTAACCACCACATAGTCTAATATTTGATGAAACAGATAATGCTATAATTTTATAAACATGTTCTCTCCACTGGACATCTACAACAGTTAACCTTCCCATCTATATTGCATCTAGTATTTTCTTTGATGTTCATCGTATTTCACTGTTGCAGTCCTAACCAATGGGTTATCTGGCTCCCTGTAGCCCTCGATCGGCTAGAATACCAAAGGTAAGTAAAAATGACGTCGGCTGCCTCCTTTTGCACTGGATGCCCTGACGTCCTTTACAACAGATGACAGCCGATGTCACTTCCTAAGTTTTCCTTGCCGCGGAGCCTGAAGCAGAAGCATTCCTTGCACAAGTGCCTGTCGGCAGTTTACTTTTTTTGTTTCCGACTACAAAGTTGAAGTCTACTACAGCTAAGTATCCCGTTGGGGATCCTCTTTTCTTGCCTTAACGAATGTCAGAAAAGATTAATAATTGTCTTACCTGTGGAAAGCAGATTCCCCATAGAGATTTTTATTCCTATTGTGTTGTTTGTTTAGGCCTTGACCACGACATTCCTAATTGTGATCTTTGTGCTTCCTTTAATCCATGTACTAGTTGTTGTCGGGCTAAGATTTTAGCTAAGCATTTTGGAGTTTGGCTTAAGTTTGTCGATATGGCGTCCGCTGGTCTTTACGCTTCTTGGAGATATCTGAAGCCTGAAGATAAGGACCGCGACAGGCTTCCAAAGGTCAAATTCTCGGATGCTGTTAGGTTGGTTGTCAGTTATGCGGTAGCCAGTGAGGCGCCTTTGCAGCCCCTGCAGCCCGCAGATTTTCAACTGCAGGCCTCTGAGACCTTTTCAGAGGTCTCCAGGCCTCCGGCGTCCATTTTGCCTTCTGACCTTCTGCCTGTTGCCTCTTTAGCTGGATCCGGAGCTGCGAAGCTGACTCTGGTGTCAGAGACCTCCGTTCTTCGTTCAGACAGCAAGCTCATACCAACGACTTTGGCTGCAACTTCGGCAGTTGCCAGGCCTCCCGAGTCCTTTAGACTTGCAGGTAATTCTTTCATTCGTAAGCCTGTGAAGAGGCAGGCTCCAGTTTCCTCTCGTTCCCCTCATTCTCAAATGGTTAAAATGGCTGGATGACCTTTTGACTCTTATTAGGGGTTCACAGCCTCCTCCTTCAAAAAGAGGTAGGGATGTCTCTCCTGAGGTTTTGTCCTTTTCAGGTTCGGATACTTCTAGTATTTCTGATGAAGACGACATTTCTCAAGCTTTCTCTCCTTTTGAGGATTTGGATGCAGAGAAGTCCATCCCTTCTGCTTCTCCTCCAGAAGATTTCTTTTTTGGTGATACTTTAAATACTCTCAGGGAACATTTTAAATGGGAAAGTCAGGATTACCTCCTTTCTAAGAAAAGGATGAGAGTTTTTGGATTTGCCTCAGCATAAGCCTTTGGCTATTACATCTATGTTGGAAGTGGTTGATGATGATTTTCTGGAAAGTTCCTTGACTCCCAGGAAACCTGACAGGTACTATAGAGTTCCTGAGTCTTACTTGTTTCTTTTCAGGAATCCGTAGGCTGATCCAGAGGTTATTTCTCAAGGCCCTAAAGGAGTTAAGGCCACTGTTACTAAAAATCCTGTTCCTTCTGATAGGGAATCCAGGAACCTAGATAGGTGGGGTAAAAAGGTTTATACCTCTGCCACTCTTGCTATTAGGTCTACTTATTGTCTTTTTCATATGCTGAAGTACTAGCAGCACACCTTAGAAGCTATTAAATTTAGGGCAGCAGGTGTGCCTCAGCTGGCAGAGAGGATATGCAGGATTTGCTGATTTATGCCAGTCTAGTTAATAAACATTCTTTACATTGTGGTTTTAACATTCTAGAAGCCTCCTGTAGGGCTACAGCTACTGGCTCTGTTATTAGAAGGCACGCTAGGCTCAGTGAGCAGCCCCTACCAGAGCCTGTTAAGGCTAAGCTTTTAGATGTACCTTTGCATAAGGACAGTCTTTTTTTTGGCAGTAAAGCAGAGGAAGTGCTCAAGAAGATGGAAGACAAGGCCAGGTCTATGCAGACAGTTAAAGACTTTCTGCAAGTTCAGCCTCCTCGCTTTAGCAGGAATTACCCTTCTAAGAGGTGGACGTTCCCTGATGCCAGCAGACAAAGCCATTCTAGGACTAGAGGTTACAAATCTTCTAGGGGGCAGGTGGCTACCCCTCAAAGATCTAAGTGTTGTTAGGCATCCTCTTCCAAGGCGGGAAGTTCTATACCTGTATCTCAGTCTAAACATTCTCAATGGTTCTGTCCAACTTCTGCCTGTTCTTGACTGCCCGGAGAATCCTTTGGGGGAAGGTTGGCCCTTTTTACAAATGTTTGGGGCCACCATCATGGACGACAGCTGGGTTCTCAGAACTGTATCCCTAGGGCACAAATTTTCTTTCCACACTTTCCCAGTGCCCAAAGGATTCCCGGGCACTCCTTCAAACCAAAGGGCAGAAGTGGAAGAGCAAATTTTGTCTTTGTTACATCTGGGAGCAATAGAATTGGTCCCTGCTCAGCAGGTAGGCCAGGGTTTCTATTCCAGACTTTTCCTAGTTCCAAAAAAGAAGGCACCTGGCGTCCTATACTAGATCTATTCATCCTGAACTCTTTCTTGATCATTCCAAAGTTCAAAATGCTCACTCTGCATCAGTTACTGCCAATGTTAGAAAAGGATTCCTGGCTGGTAATATTGGACCTCAAAGAAGCTTATCTGCACATCCCTATTGGGGACAGTTGCAGGCAGTACCTTCGTTTCAGGGTGGGCAAGCAATATTATTAATTCTCTGCGCTGCCCTTTGGCTTATCTACTTCTCCCGTAGTTGTCACAAAGTGCCTGGCACCAGTCGTTGCTTTATGCAGGCAAAAGAAAATTCAGATTTATCCATAATTGGACGACTGTCTAATTCAAGCAAATTCTCAGGAACAGCTGTTAAAGGATCTAGAATTTGTAAAGACTTGTCTCTCTTCCCTGGGTTACACACTCAACATGGAAAAAGTAAAAAATGCTACCATCCAAAGGGAGAACATTCCTGTGAGCAAGTCTGAACACAACCGCCCAGATGATACATCAGACAACTCGGTTTACTTCAAGGACTTGGCAAGCCTGTCCCATCTCCCTGCAAGGAAATACCTGCAAGATCTCCCAGTCCTGATATACCCTTTTCCCTTTAGTTTCCATCCTAGTCTGTCACAACAGAGGCTTCACACACTGCTTGGAACAGTTTCAAAAAGGGTGAAAAGTGCAAGGTCTTTGGAACTCCAAAGACAGAAGCCCATAAATGTCAGAGAGATGCTGGCAGTTACAAGTGCCTTAAAATCCTTGTCTCTGGTTTCCAGCACCTCTGCAAATTATCACAGACAGTATCACGGTAATATGGTACATAATATCTAGTCTCACTTTTTTTTTTTTTTTTAATCTCGTTTACAGACTTGACATGATTGCCTGGAAGGTAGTGGGGGGTAGCAATTCAATTATTCCATCGGGGGAAACGTCTGTAGTAGGCAGGTTGATCAGGACCAGGACACACCCTCAAGAATGAAATTTGTATCTATGGAATCTTTCAGGAATTGATCCTTCTGTGGGGACCACCTTAAGCAGATTTAATTTCCTCTTTTCAAAACCCAGTTAAAGAAATTCTGTTTCGGGATTCCTCGCAAACGAGCCTGCAAGACAGATGCTTTCTCATTCTAATGGTTGGGAATGTTCGTGTATGCCTTTCCACTGATACTCAGGATTCTTTAAAAGATTCATATATTATTTGTTGAATGGATAGGTGGGCTGGTCTTGTGTGGCCTGGTCTTGTGATCTTTTTCAGCTACAAACCTGGACTTCCTAGAACAGAGCAAATATACAATTGCTTATTTTATTTTTCTGTTTAAGTAATGTAAGACAAATCACCAAATAGAGTGAAGTAATTATTGTAGATACAATTATGAATATATATGCAAATATGTATAGTTAAACATAGATGTTAAATAATAAGACTGTCATTACTTTTAACAAAGTTGCAATTTATAATGTAGATGTACCATTTCACTGTCAGTTTAGTGATATAATTCTCCATTGTCCCTGCACATTTGGCAGCACGGTTCATTTATAAGATGACTTCTTAAAGCTTTTTGATGTTTTTTATGGTAGCTACTTCTTTAATTTTAGCAGGTATGCTGTTCTATGAGGCAGGACCCAATAGTTGTTGTTTTTTCTTTCGGCTTTTCCTGGTTAGGGGTCGCCAAAGCTGAACTCCGGTCCGCTAATGACTGGCAGTCGATTTTTATGGTGCCGAGGTGCCAGCCTGATGCCCAACCTTCAACGAAGGCACACCCATTCACGCATGTCTTGTGAACACCACTTGACCGCGGGGAGGACATGCAGACTCCATATGCTCCCTATATGCAAGACAACAGGACCAAATAGTGAAAATGCTTTTTCTTTTAAGTTTTTGAAGGGTGGTCTGACAAACGTAATATTGTTCTGACTGCTTCTTAAGGAGTAAGTTTATTAGCTGCTGATAATTTCTTTTTTTTTCCGTCAGTTTTATCGAAAAGTTTAACAACAAAACATTAATTTGTGATAATTGTAAAACAAATATACATATCTAAAACAACAATAATAACTAAAATAACTATATTTACAGTGGTGTCTACTATACAGAAAATGAAACGTGATGAGTAGTTTATCCAGCATTTCTTTGAATTTCAACCATATATTATATGAAGAGGTGATTTTAGATGTTCTTGTCTTGATTGTGATAAGTTCAAGATGACAGACTTCAGTTGCCAAGTGTACAAATTCCTTCATAGTAGGAGTAGTCTTGTTCTTCTACCTCTTGGTAATGACTTTTCTTGCTAATGTTAAGGTACTCCATAAAATAGGGTATTTTATTTTCATGACACGAGTGGGAATAGGTGTATTAAATAAAATAAGAGACTTGGTCAGCATAAAGTTTATCATTAAAATAGACTGTAAAAGAGAATTCATATTATCCCAGTACGTTTTAAGTTTTTATACAATTGTGAAACATATGCTGCCAGTTGACTTGCATTTAATTTACATCTCCAACATTCTATATATTTATTATACTTCAATTCAACTTTATGTGGTGTGCGAGAGTTTCTATGTAAGAACTTCCAAGAGAATATCCTCCCACCTTTAGTGATGAAGTAGATTGGAGTCTTGGGGAGTTATTAACAATTCTAAAATGATCCCAATAGCTTTCTCTCTGACATTCTGTTGATTTCTTAAGTACCTTATATATTTTAGATAGAAGTCCCTTTCCAGTTGTATTCAGGTGCATTAGAATAATGAGTAAATCAATTAATGCTGGGAAAGAATTTCTGCTAGAGCTTCTTTAATAAATGTTAAGTTTTTGGTTTACTGGCTTGTTGCTATAAGAGAATTTCTAACTATTTGTTGTTTTAGATTAATCTTTTGTTCAACAAATTGTCTACAATTTTGAATTTCTAACCACATATCTTTGCTTAACTCAAACTTATGATATGGTCAACATTTTATAACTTCCCATTGTCTAGTAATTGAAGCCTGTACAACAGGTTTTTGTCTTTAAATGTAGTATTTGTTACATTAAATGTATTAGTGCTATTTTGAGTGTAGGCAACTGGAAATGCAGAGAAAAGCCATGCTTCAGAGTTCCTGAAAATGAAAATTTTAAAGGAGGTTATTATCGTATTAATATAATATAATAAGAGTTAACTGGTTTGTTTTTGTTTTTATAAAGTCTTTGAACTAATGAAATTTATTGGTAGCTATTTTAGTATGATATGATTTTGTTAAATTACTGGATTTACACCAAATACCTCCCTGAATATCTTTCCATTTGGCATTATAATTATTTAACCAAGAAATTATATTCCTCCTCTTCAATTAAGACTATAATTCTAAACCTGGAAGACCAATACCACCTGCTGTCCAGTCTCTAATATGATGGTTTAAAGCCACTGTAGACCTGTTAGGAAAACGTAAGTCTCCAAAACAAAGAATTATTCTCTCCCATATTTTTTTGGTAGCGGGAGGGATAAAGATTGTGTTGTGTATAGAATTTTGGGAAGCATAATCGTTTTAATTAAGGAGAGTCTCTCTTCCATAGTGAAAAAAAAATAATTTATTAAGAATTTGTTTTGTGGAATTTATGTCTTTAATATCTGGCGATTATCGCTAAGTAAGTTATTTTTACCATCTTTCACAATGTATTTATGTAATTTCTTTTATCTATGTTATTAATATTATAATTAACAGGTAGTATTTTAGTCTTATCCTCATTAAAACTGAATCCCGATTTATTCTGGAATAATTTTATTGCATTAATTTTTTTTCTTAATGGAGAGCAGCAGCCAATTTTAGGAGTCTGAAGAGGCAGTAGTTTAATAAGAGGCTCTTGTCAGTAACTGGTGATAGTGTAGATCTTTTAAACAAAGTTTTAGTGGTGTGGTCGGGTATTTGCCCGAAGTAAAACCTTTTTCTATGATCTGAACCCCTTGAGCATTGGAGGAAGAGGAGGAATGCAGAGATACAAGGAAGATCATATTCAAGCTTTGGTAGAAGTATGTCTATAGTGATGACTGTTCTGGCTGCTGGAAAAAGTAGACGAAATCTTATAACAGAGTTTGAGATGAGCTATAACGTTGGTTGCGATATTGTAAGTGTGTGTTGAGAAGGTGAGAGACCAATCTAGCATTAGATGTTCATCGTGTTTCACTGTTGCAGTCATTACACTTGGGTTATCCTGCTGGCAGGCGACCCGCATTCGGCCCAAGTTCCAAAGTCTTGGTCCTGCGTCGGTTGCTGTCGCCTCCTCCCTGACGTCAGTGCGCCAGGGGTAGAAAAGTTGCAACCGACGCCTTTTTCTCCAGTCTTTCTTGCTGCGCGGTGCCCGAAGCACAAGCAGTTCGCAAGTGCCGGTCAGCTGACTCCTGAGATTTTCAAAATTGAGTTTCAGAACCAAAGTCTTCAATAAAGCTAAGTACCCCGTTGGGGAAACTTTTTCTTGCTCCAGACCGATGTCAGTAAAAGTTAATAATTGTATTTCTTGTGGGAAGCAAATACCTCATAAGGACTTTCATTCTTACTGTATTCCTTGCCTAGGCCCTGACCACGACGTCACTAGTTGTCGGTTTTGTGCTACATTCAATAAACGCACTATTAAACGTCTGTTTGATTTTGCTTTGCATTATTTTGGCCGAAGGTTTAATTACATAATGCCGTCGGAACAACCAACAACCGGAATCTATAAAAAACGCAAAGACAAAGAAAAGAACAGGCATCCGAGGTCCAAAACCGACGACGAAGCCTCTTCTAGGCCAGTCGCCGGTTCTCAGTGAGGCGCTTTCGCAGCCCCTGACACCAGCTACTGCAGAGCCACAGGCCGCTACCGACAGCCACATGGAGACACCGAGGCCTGTGGAAACTCAAGGTATTGGGCCTACGGAAACTATTCCCTCAGATGGGTCCGGAGCCGCTGAGCAGGCATCGGCTTCCGAGGGTGTTTTCAGACCTTCACAGCTTACATTTAAGCCCTCTTCCACAACAAAGGCAAAATCAAAAACACCATTAAAGACATGGAAACAAGTACAGTATTCTCCAGAGCAGTCATCCATGCCAAAGAAACATATGCTTAAAATGGCCGAAGACCTAATTACTTTAATCAGGGGTTCCCATCCCCCTCCTGACAAAAGGCCTAGGCAAGACACTGATTATGATTCCTCTGACCAGGTTTCTATTTCCTCTGACTCCTCTTCTGAAAAGGGATACTCTCTCCCTCCTTATGAGGACTCTGATGCAGAAGAGTCCACACCTTCTGCCTCTCCGCCTGAGGATTACTCTTTTGGGGAAACCCTGCACACCATGAGGGAGCATTTCCATTGGGAGAGCCGGGAATACTTAGAATCCAAGAAAAGGCACAGAGACTTCCTGTTATTGCCCCAGCACGGGCCCCTGGCTTATCCCCCCTGTGCTTGATATTGTTGATGTTTTTTCTGAATCCAGTCTGTCTCCTGATTCTTTACCCCCTGCACCAGTCAAACCAGACAGGTACTACAGAGTCCCTGACTCTCATAAATTTCTTTACAAAAACCCTGCTGCAGACCCAGAAACAGTTTCTCAGGGTCCAGAAGGGGTTAAGGCTTCCACTGCTAAAAATCCTGTCCCCTCCGATAGGGATTCCAGAGCTCTGGACAGATGAGGGAAAAAGGTTTACACTTCTGCAACTTTAGCTGTAAGAGCTTTAAACTGTCAGTTTCACATGCTTAAATACCAACAGTACCTCATGTCATTGTTAAAACAGAAAATGGTTTCAAATACAGAAGGTCCTGACAGTAAGGAAATGCAGGATTTATTGTATGCAGTCGAACAAGTGGGAAAGCATACTCTGCAATGTGGTTTTGATTCTTTAGAGGCTTCTTGTAGAGCCGCAGTGACAGGCTCTGTTATTCGTAGGCATGCTTGGTTGAAAGAACAAAGTTTACCTGACCATGTTAAAGTAAAACTATTGGATGCTCCATTACAGCATGATACTTTGTTTGGTGTTAAGGCAGAAGAAGTGTTTAAGAAAATGGAGGATAAAGCAAAGTCAATGCAGACAGTGAAAGATTTCTTACAGGTTCAACCACCTAGATTTAGCAGAAACTGGCCTTCAAAAAATTGGTCCTTTCCAGTGTCAGACAGGCCACAAAGAGGCAGATACAGACGCCCAAGAGGCAGCTCTCAGCCCCAAGGCTCGTACCGACCTAAACAATGGGGTGCTTCAGCCCCCAAAGGAGGGGAAGACAAATCACAACCTTATAGGAAACAGTCCCAATGACTTCCCTCTGCAAATGCCAAGCACTTACCTTTTAACAGCTCCCCTAGGGGGAAAGCTAGCACTTTTCTCAAAAAATTGGCACATGATCACCCAGGAAACAATGGGTGCTGAATATTGTTTCTCAGGGTTACAGGTTCCACCTCCACATGCTTCCAAAACCAAAAGGTATGCCAGACCTGCCACAAAACCAATGGGCAGAGGCACAAAAACAGTCTGCTACTCTCATGGAAGCTATTCATAAAGTTCCACTGCAAGAACAGGAACAAGGATTTTACTCAAGACTTTTCTTAGTACCAAGAAAGGACAAAGCCTGGAGACCAATACTGGACCTGACAATCCTGAACACTTTCCTGGATGTTCCAAAATTCAAAATGTTAACACTTCATCAACTTCTGCCCATGTTGGGCAAGAAGGCTTGGCTAGTTACTTTGGACCTCAAGGAGGCATACCTGCATGTTCCAATCAGACAATCTTGCAGAAGATACCTCAGATTCATAGCAGGCTCAATGCATTACCAATTCTCTGAACTGCCCTTTGGCTTATCTACTGCACCCAGGGTCTTCAGAAAATGCCTGGCACCAGTAATTGCATTTTGCAGACAAAAAGGAATTCAAATATATCCCTACCTGGACGACTGCCTTATTCAAGCAGAGAGCAAGGACATTCTTTTAAAGCATCTGGCATTTGTAAAAAGATTGCTAATTTGCCTAGGGTACACAGTAAATGAAAATAAATCAAAACTAGTGCCCTCACAAGAGATAATATTCCAGGGTGCAAGCTTAAATACAACTGCCCAGATGGCTTATCTCACGCCAGACAAACAAAGGCAACTGACTCATTACTTTCAAATGATGGCAACAAAAACCCAGCTCCCTGCAAGGAAACTTCTGCAGGCCCTGGGCTTCATGGCATCTTGCATTCTACTAATTCCATATGCAAAACTGTATATGAGGAAACTACAATGGTATCTAAAAAGTGTTTGGACTCAGCATTGTCACAGCCTGGAGACAATCATTACTTTAATTCCCTGCCTACAACAGGAGTTTAGATGGTGGGCCCAGGCTTGTCACCACAACAAGGGACAGCCTTTCACCTTACCCACAGCCAGGCAGACTAACAACGGATGCATTGGATTATGCCTGGGGGCACATATGGAAGGAAAATGCATTCAGGGCACGTGGCCCAAGGAACAAATGCATCTGACAGCTTTCAAGGACCTACTACATCCAGGACAACTATTAATAAAGACGGACAATACCACAGTTATGTGGTACATAAACAAGCAAGGGGGCACACATTCCTACCCGCTATGTAGGCAAGCCATGACTTTGTGGAACACAGCACTGACTTATCATGTACATCTGCAGGCACAATTCCTATCAGGAACAAAAAATACACTGGCAGACGAACTAAGCAGAAATCTCATGGATCCTCACGAATGGAAACTAAATCCACAGGTGTTCAGCATGATAACAAGGAAATGGGGACACCCAGACATTGATCTTTTTGCCTCCCCTCACAATTACCAAATACAGAAATTCTGCACAAGAACTTATCACTCTCAAGCATGGAAAGTGGATGCTCTATCATTCAGCTGGAAAGGCCTGACAGTCTATGCCTTCCCTCCGATGCCTCTCCTTACCAAGGTACTCCTAAAAGTCAGACAAGAAAGACCAAAATTGTTCCTGATTGCCCCAGACTGGCCACGCCAGCACTGGTACCCACTCCTAAAGAGCTTGTCTCAAGGTCCAGCTTGGCCTCTTGGCCTCTACCTTAAATTCCTCATCTTCTGACACAGTACAACAATCAGATTCTGCACAGTCAATTCAAACCATAAATCTGGCAGCATGGCAGATAATGTAGCCACTCAGACTGCACCCCTCTCTAAAGCTGTTATGGATGTCATTTTAGAAGCCAGAAGGCCCAGCACTAGGAAATCTTATGCAGAAAAATGAAAGAGATTCTGTGCTTGGAACCAGGCACAAGGCCTTGAACCACTGGTCCCTAATATACCTCAGATTTTACAATACCGAACTGAGATGCTGGACAAAGGCCTATCTTTCTCATCAATTAAAATACATGCCTCTGCCATTTCAGCTCATTACAGTACGGAGCCTCCTAATTTTTCACATCCTCTACTACGTCAGTACCTCAGAGGGGCAAAAAATATAAGACCCCCAAGGAGAGCACCAGTACCAACTTGGGATCTCAATTTTGTTTTAGAAAAACTCACACTACCTCCTTTTGAGCCAACCAGCACAGCTGATCTAAAATTCTTATGGAAAACTGCTCTGCTCCTAGCAATAACTTCAGCAAGAAGAGTTTCAGAGTTGCAGGCATTAATGGCTGTGGAACCTTTCGTCATCTTTTATCAGGACAGGGTCTCACTTAGGACAAACCCAACATTCATGCCAAAAGTGGTCTCCAATGTGGCCTTGAACCAAACCATTCATTTGCCTACTTTTCTACACAAGTCCACAAAATAAAGGGGAGAAACTTTTGCACTCTTTGGATATACACAAACAGCTACGATTTTACCTGGACAAAACAAAAGCTTTCAGAAAAACTGAGCAACTGTTTGTAGCTTATGCTGCAGGATCACAAGGAAAGCCTATTACAAAGCAGACCATTTCAAAATGGATAGGTCACTGCATCCGCTTCTGTTATGCACAGCATGGCAAATCAGTGCCTAAGGACATTAGGCCTCATTCTACCCGAGCAGCAGCCACTTCAGCAGCTTTTCTCAGAGGAGTACCAACCAAAGACATTTTAGAAGCTGCAACCTGGAGCTCAGTGCACACTTTCACCAAGCACTACCACTTACCTCTGTACTCTAAATCCAGAGCAGGCTTTGCCACTGCAGTACTGCAGGGCCTGGTAGCCTCTCCAAATTCTATTTAGACCCAGCCACCCAACTTCCGCTTTGGGATTCTACCCAAGTGTAATGACTGCAGCAGTGAAACACAATGAGCATAGTACAGTTGTGTACCTACCATAAATGTAGATGTTCGAGTGTATTCACTGTTGCAGTACAGGTTACCCACCCACCATCCCCCTTTTTATTGCTGGGATTTTTTCTGTAATTCTCAACTCTATGCAACCTATGTGGTGTATTTGCTTGTAGATGAAAATGTTTATTGTAATATATGCATGTTTTTTGGCATATTTTTATCTTTCCAGCCTTCCTATCTGGGGGCATCTGACATCTGGGGCAAGAAAAACTGAAGAAAATGGCGTTGGTTGCAACTTTTATACCCCTGGCGCACTGACGTCAGGGAGGAAGCGACAGCAACTGACGCCGGACCAAGACTTTGGAACTCGGGCCGACTGCGGGTCGCCTGCCAGCAGGATAACTCAAGTGTAATGACTGCAACAGTGAATATACTCGAAAATCGACATTTATGGTAGGTACACAACTGTACTTTCTAAGTATTTGCATTCAGGTACATTTGGAATAGTACTACCAACAGTGCCTTTGAGGGGAATATTGGGTAACTGAGCTATTTTTCAAGGGGTGGCAAAGAGCATTACATCGGATGTTTATAGTGTTTCACTGTTGCAGTCATTACACTAGGGTTATCCTGCTGGCAGGCTACCCGCAGTCGGCCCGAATTTCAAAGTCCTGGTCCAGCGTCGGTTGCTGTCGCCTCTTCCCTGACGTCAGTGCGCCAGTGGTATAAAAGATGCAGACGACGCCATTTTCTTCAGTCTTTCTTGCCGCGCGGTGCCCGAGGCAAAAGCAGTTCGCAAGTGCTGGTCGGCCGACTCTTGAAATTTTCGAAATTGAATTTCAGATCCGAAGTCTTCAATAAAGCTAAGTACCCTGTTGGGGAAACTTTTTTTTTCTTGCTCCAGACCGATGTCAGAAAAGGTTAACAGTTGTATTTCTTGTGGGAAGCAAATACCTCATAAGGATTTCCACTCTTACTGTATTCCTTGCCTAGGCCCTGACCACAATGTTGCTAGTTGTTGGTTTTGTGCTAGATTTAACCAACGCATTATTAAGGGTTGGTACGATTTTGCTTTTCATTATTTTGGCAGAAGGTTTAACTACATAATGCCGTCGGAACATCCGACGACCGGAATTCATAAAAAACGCAAGGATAAAGATAAGGACAAGCATCCGAGGTTGAAAACCGACGACAAAGCCTCTTCTAGTCCAGTCGCCGGTGCTCAGTGAGGTGCTTTCGCAGCCCCTAACTCCCGCTAACTCAGAGCCACAGGCCGCCTCCGACTCCCACGTGAAGACAGCTAGGCCTCTGGATACTCAAGGTATTGGCCCTTCGGAAATTAATCCCTCAGATGGGTCTGGAGCCGCTGAGCAGGCATCGGCTTCTGAGGGTGTCTTCAGACCTACACAACTTTATATAAAGCCTACTTCAGCATCCAAGACAAAGTCTAAAATGGTTTTAAAGACAAAGAAACCAGTACAGCATTCTCCAGGACAGGCTTCTTTGCCTAAGAAAGAGATGCTCAAAATGGCCAAAGACGTAATTACTTTGATCAGGGGTTCCCATCCCCCTCCTGATAAGAGGCTTAGGCAAGACACTGAGTATGATTTCTCTGATCAGGTTTCCATTTCCTGTGATTCCTCTTCTGATCAGGGATATTCTGTTCCTCCCTTTGAGGGTTCTGATGCTGAAGATTCTATTCCTTCAGCTTCTCCTCCTGAGGACTCTTCTTTTGTGGAAACCCTGCATACCATGAGGGAGCATTTCCATTGGGAGAGCCAGGATTATTCCGACTCTGAGAAAAGACTTGGAGACTTTCTTTTACTTCCTCAGCACAGACCTCTTGTAATTCCTCCTGTTCTAGACATAGTAGATGATGTTTTTTCAGAGTCCGGCCTGTCTCCAGACTCTTTACCTCCTGCCCCTGTTAAGTTGGACAGATACTACAGGGTCCCAGACTCCTATAATTTTCTTTACAAAAACCCTGCTGCTGACCCAGAAACTGTCTCACACGGTCCCAAAGGGGTCAAGGCTGCTTCTGCCAAAAACCCTGTCCCCTCAGACAGATTCTAGGGCTTTGGACAGATGGGGGGAAAAAAGTTTACACTTCTGCTACCTTGGCTGTAAGGGCTTTAAATTGTCAGTTTCATATGCTCAAATATCAGCAATACTTAATGTCTTTGTTAAAACAAAAAATGTTGACAAATTCTGAATGTTCTGAGAACAAAGATTTGCAGGATTTATTGCATGCAGCTGAACAAGTGGGAAAACATACTTTGCAATGTGGCTATGATTCACTGGAAGCCTCCTGTAGGGCCGCTGTTACAGGTTGTTATTAGAAGGCATGCTTGGTTAAGGGAACAGAATCTGCCTGATCATGTTAAAGCAAAATTATTATTGGATGCTCCTTTACAGCATGATACATTGTTTGGTGTTAAGGCAGAGGAGGTGTTAAAGAAAATGGAGGATAAGGCAAAATCTATGTAGACAGTAAAGGATTTCTTACAGGTACAGCCACCCAGATTTAGCAGGAACTGGCCCTCTAAAAATTGGTCCTTTCCAGTGTCAGACAGACCACAAAGAGGCAGACGCCCTAGAGGCAGGCAGCAGCCCCAGGGCTCATACAGGCCCAAACAATGGAGTGCTTGTTCCTCCAAAAGCATAGAAGACAAATCACAACTTTATAGATAACAGTCCCAATGACTTCCCTCTGCTAATGCCAAGCACTTATTTTTTGGCAGCACCCTTAGGGGGAAAGCTAGCACTTTTTTCACAAAACTGGCACAAGATCACCCAGGACAAATGGGTCTTAAATATAGTCTCTCAGGGTTACAGGTTCTACTTTCACACCCTTCCAAAGACAAAAGGCATGCCAGACCTGCCACGCAATCAATGGCAAGAGGCACAAAAACAAATTTCATCTCTCATGGACATGGGGGCTATTCAGCCAGTGCCACACCAAGAGCAGGGACAAGGATTTTACTCAAGACTTTTCTTAGTACCAAGAAAGGACAAAACCTGAAGACCAGTTCTGGACCTGTCTATTCTAAATACTTTTCTGGACGTCCCAAAATTCAAAATGTTGACTCTACAGCAGCTTCAGCCCATGCTGGACAAGAAGGCTTGGCTTGTAACTTTGGACCTCAAAGTGGCATACCTGCATGTCCCAATCGGACAGTCTTGCAGAAGATAACTCAGATTCATAGCTGGATCACTGCACTACCAGTTCTCTGCACTGCCCTTTGGCTTATCTACTGCGCCCAGGGTCTTCACAAAATGCCTGGCACCAGTAATTGCATTTTGCAGACAGAGGAATTCAAATGTACCCCTACTTGGACGACTGCCGTATTCAAGCAAAGGACAAGGATATTCTACTACAGCATCTGGCGTTTGTAAAAAGATTACTAATTTGCCTAGGGTACACAGTAAATGAAAAGAAATCAAAACTAGTACCCTCTCAAGAGATAATATTCCTGGGTGCAAGCTTAAATACAACTGCCTAGATGGCTTATCTCACGCCAGACTAACAAAGGCATCTGACTTCTTACTTCAAAGACATGGCAACAAAGACCCAGTTATTTGCAAGAAAAATTCTGCAGGCTCTTGGCTACATGGCGCCCTACATTCTACTAATTCCATATGCAAGACTGCATATGAGGAAACTACAATGGTATCTAAAAAGTGTTTGGACTCAACATTGCCACAGCCTGGAAACCGTAATTACTCTCATTCCCTGCCTGCAACAGGAATTTCAATGGTGGGCACAGGCCTGTCACCACAACAAGGAACAGCCATTCACCTTACCCACTGCCAGGCAAACACTAACAACAGATGCATCAGATTATGCCTGGGGGGCGCACATGGCAGGAAAATGTATTCAGGGCAACTAACCCACAAACCAAATGCATCTTCATATCAATCAAAAAGAGATGCTAGCTGTACAAAATGCCCCGACAGCCTTCAAGGACCTACTTCATCCAGGACAACTGCTAATAAAGACGGACAATACTACAGTCATGTGGTACATAAGCAAGGGGGCACACATTCCTACCCCCTCTGCATGCAAGCCATGACTTTGTGGAACACAGCATTGACTTAAGTAAATCTGCAAGCACAATTCCTGCCAGGAAAGACAAATACTTTTGGCAGACGAACTAAGCAGAAATCTCATGGATCCTCACGAATGGAAACTGGACCCACAAATCTTCAACATAACAGGAAAATGGGGATACCCAGACATAGATCTATTCGCTTCCCCTCACAGCTGCCAGCTGCAGAGATTCTGCACTCGGACTTATCACAAGCAAACGTGGAAAGTGGACACCCTTTCATTCAGCTGGAAAGCCCTTCTAGTTTGCCTTCCCTCCTCTGCCTCTCCAAGGTACTCCTAAAGGTCAGACAAGAGAAGCCAAAAATGATACTGATTGCCCCAGACTGGCCATGCCAGCACTGGTACCCAATCCTAAAGAGTTTGTCTCAAGGCCCAGCCTGGACATTGCCTCTAATACCTCAATTGCTGACTCAACAGAACAATCTGATCCTGCACACCCAACTCAGAACTCTAAATCTGGCTGCATGGCGGATAATGTAATCATTCAGAACACACCTCTCTCTAAAGCAGTTATGGATGTTGTTTTGGAGGCCAGGAGGCCCAGCACCAGAAAATCCTATGCAGACAAATGGAAGAGATTCTGTGCTTGGAACCAAGCGCAGTGAATTGACTCGCTTGAACCAAATATTCCTCAGATTTTGCAATACCTAACTGAGATGCTGGACAAAGGCCTATCCTTCTCATCAATTAAGATCCATGCCTCTGCCATTTCAGCTCATTACAATATGGGCCCACGTATTTTTTTTCATCCACTGCTAAGACAGTTTCTCAGAGGGGCCAAAAACATAAGACCTCCAAGGAGAGCTCCAATACCTATATGGGACCTCAATTTTGTCTTGGAAAAACTCACACTGCCTCCTTTTGAGCCTATCAGTACAGCAGAGATAAAATACTTGTCATGGAAAACCGCTCTTCTCCTAGCAATAACTTCAACAAGAAGAGTCCGAGTTACAGGCACTAATGGCTGTGGAACCTTTTATTATTTTCCATCAGGACAGGGTTTCTCTAAGGACAAACCCGACGTTTATGCCTAAGGTAGTGTCCAGCGTGGCTCTTAACCAAACCATACGTTTGCCTACCTTTTATCTAAACCCACAGAATAAGGGGGAGAGACTTCTGCATACTTTGGACATACACAGACAGCTACGCTTTTACTTGGACAAGACTAAAGCCTTCAGAAAGACTGAAAAACTCTTAGTGGCATATGCTGCAGGTTCCCATGGAAAAGCCATTTCAAAGCAGACTATTTCAAAATGAATAGGCCACTGCATTCGTTTCTGCTATTCACAACATGGCAAATCAGTGCCCAAGGGCATTAGGCCACATTCTATCAGAGCAGCAGCCTTCCTCAGAGGAGTACCAACCAAGGATATTTTGGAGGCTGCAACATGGACTTCAGTGCACACTTTCACAAAGCACTACCATTTACCTCTCTACTCTAAATCCAGAGCAGGCTTTGCCACTGCAGTTCTGCAGGGCCTCATAGCTACTCCAAGCTCTATTTAGGCCCAGCTGCCCAACCTCAGCTTTGGGATTCAACCCAAGTGTAATGACTGCAACAGTGAAACACGATGAACATAGTACAGTTGTGTACCTACCATAAATATAGATGTTCGAGTGTATTCACTGTTGCAGTCCAGGTTACCCTCCCACCATCCCCCTTTTTTCTTTGCTGGGACTTATCTGTATCCATCTATTCTATACAACCTATGTGGTGTATTTGTAGATGAAGGTTATGTGCATGCTTTTTTATGATCATAATTTTTACAGCCTACCCTTTTGGGGGCACCTGACATCTGGGGCAAGAAAAACTGAAGAAAATGGCGTCGGCTGCATCTTTTATACCCCTGGCGCACTGACGTCAGGGAAGAGGCGACAGCAACCAACGCCGGACCAGGACTTTGGAATTTGGGCCGACTGCGGGTAGCCTGCCAGCAGGATAAACCTAGTGTAATGACTGCAACAGTGAATACACTCAGTCATCTACATTTATGGTAGATACACAACTGTACTTTTAAACTAATTGTGAAGGACTTTTATTATATGTTGTCCACTTGCATAGGTTTGAGAAGCTTGTTTGAAGTTGTGCTTGAATATCAGTGTGGGATTTACTGGCTACCAAGAAGAAAATATCATTTGCTTAGAGTGAGAGTTAGTTTTAGATCTTGAGTTGTGTTGTATCATAGATAAATAGTGCAAAAGTAATGGGCCAAGAACAGATTATTGGGGTACTTCATTGTTAAGTAGGTTTATCAGTATAGATCTGATGGCTCTGTTAGAAAAAATAATTTTAAGCGGTTAGGCTGTTGACCACAACAATGAGCCTTTAGAGTTTCTTGAACATTAATTTATGGTTAACTATTTAAAAAAAATAAGAGATTCTCCAGTGATTGTGATGGTGACTCCATTTTGGCCCAGGCAACAGTGTTTTTTCTTTATTCTGAAACTGGCCAAGGACAATAACCACAAGCTTCCCCACAGACTAATTTAGTCACACAAGACGGAGGTTGTTTGATGCACCCTAAAAGCACTTTATGTGCTTGGATGATAGTTTTGATAGTTTTTAGACTTTTTTCGGAGGATGTTTGCAGCAGGTAGGTAAGCAAGTAGGTGAAGAAAAACTTCAAATAGAAAAGCATACATGTGTTGACTGGAAAAGATTTTCTAGTTGCCACTTGAAGAGCCAAGACCATTTTTTAAGGCCTCTGATGCCTCTGGATCTTCAATATTTTTGTTAGTAGCCTTTCTTACTCTTCTGTCAAAATTCATTTCTCAGCCAATTTGTCTTTTCTTTTCTTAGATTCCCCTTGCCATTTCTATCTGTCCTCAAGCCAAGCAGTTTTTGAAAGGGGTTTTACATACCTGCCCACCTAGAAAACTGGTGGCTCTTCCACTGGGATCTTAATTTTGTTCTTGAAAGTTGCCACTTCATTTGATCTAGCTCATCAAGCTGATATGAGATTCTTAACATAGAAAACTAGACTACTTATTGCTCTGATATATGCAAGAAGAGTATCTTGAGTTAACAAGCACATATCGCGAGTCAACCCTACCTCATTTTTCTTAAGGACAGGGTTTCTGTGAGAACTAATACTCCCTCCTTTTATGTCTAAATGGTTTCAGAGTTGACTTTAAGCTGGAGGATTAGTCTCATTGCATTCTTTCCAGAAGCTAAAAACAGAGAAACAATCCTATGTACTTTGAATATCCACAGACAGCTCATGTGATAATTGTTCAGAAATAAATCCTTTATGAAAGCCAATCATTTATTTCGTATAACAGTGAGAAAAAAGGGCAGTCTGTGTCAGAGTGGACAATTTCCAGATGGTTGAATCATGCTAATTCTTTTTGCTATGCTTACCATTACCAGACAGGATTAGCGCCCATCTTGTCATGGCTTTGGTTTCATCTGTAGCTTTTTGGATGGGGGGGGGGGTTATAGATGGGCAGGAACATGGTCCTCTGCATACTTCCACAAAGCATTACTAACTGGATTCCTTTACCATTTGCACAATAGGTTTTGCATGGACCTTTCCAGGGATTCCTGGATGTTTGAATTCCTTCCTTCCCTGTGTGTGTGTGTGTGTGTGTGTGTGTGTGTGTGTGTGTGTGTGTGTTTGTAAGGTATGGTAATCTATTTGCATAGCTTAGGCTACTGCAACACTGATCTAAATGCTGAACATAGAGTTGTAAGTAAAACCAACCATAACAGCAGGTGATCTAATAGATCACTGTTGTAGTAGCCACCCCCTCTCTCCGTCCCCCTTACTTGTTTTTTGTATATATTGCCAGTTCCATTTCTTAGCATTTTTTTTTTCAGGGCTGTTGCCTTTCTTTTTGGAGGACAAGAAAAGTGTGAAGCTTTTGGTGCCTAAACTTGCTGTTGTATGGCACTGCTTGAGCCAGTGATAATTTGGGCATGTGGAAGGTGTACCAAAGTTTTGAAACCTAGCCTATGATCATATCCTAGGCAAAAATATAGAGCTTAGTTTATTGCAACTGTGATCTATTAGAACATCAACTGTTAAGGTAAGTTTACTTACCCAACTGTAGTTTCTTACTTTGCTGGGAAAGGTGCTATGATAAATTGAAAATGATGAACATTTAAGTGTGTAAAGTTGTTTACATTTTCTGTTGGAGGGTAAGAGGGGGCTCAAGGGTGTGGACATCATACTTTGCAACAAAATGCTGAGTAAGAGTAGATGGGATTTAGATAATTGAATGTCAAGTGATCAGTAATTGATGACATCATTTAAGGCTGTTTTTAATAAATGTCTTGAGATGAAATATGAGTTTATCAACGGTGAGAATTTTTTATGGTGAGGTGTTTGGAGAGAGGGAGTGACCATTGTAGTGTAATTTTATACTGGCACTATTAACGTAGAAGGAAGAAGGTAAGGACTTTGTGTTGGTGGTTAACATTTTGATGAGATGATCGAGAAGGATTCATTGTTAAGCAGCTTACATGTTCGAGTAGCTCATCTTTCTAAGACTGGTAGTTTTTTGTTTTCTGGAGTACTTTTTCTGGAGCACTTTGCAGTGGTAAAGTCTATTTAGGGTAAGTGTAATGAGTATACAAATGTTAAAGCAGAATTTTTTTTGAGGAGAAAACGGTAATGGGAAGGCCATTTTCAAGCTGAACAAGGAACACGCGTGTCTGTCATCTGTCTACCTTTGGGAGCATGAGAGATTTTTCTTGCTCAGAATAGTTGAGAGTTAATATTTGCTTTTATTACTTCTGCATGGTGGTAGAAGCAGAGTTGCTGATCCAGCATTATTAGTCTTGAGTGGAGAGGTTTTTATAAAGTCTCAAAGATCATAGTTTCCACCCATAAAGTGTTCAAGATGAGTTTTGTGTTCAACAACCAAGTAGTTAAGCATTTGAGGTAATCTTCCATCTGCCTTTTGATTGTGTTTTGAGAGGAGCTGGATCTGTATATCACCATACCCATTATATTAAAGGATTATTGGAATTTGTGGTAGCTCAACAGAGACGTGGTTAATAAAGAGAAAATAATTTGCTAGGATGGAGCCTTGAGGGGCAGAGATGGACTTAAAATTGCTAATTTAGACAGAGTATTTCAAACCAGTGAAGAACTTTATTGCTAGTTCCTGCTTGAGTAAAAGTTGAGAAATGGAGTACAGTACACTTTCAAAGGCATTGATCAGATCTGTGAGGGAGCCATTAATGCAGAATATCCTTAGTAAGGATGTACAAGACAAATCATGATATGTCTGCCTGACCAAAAATTATGCTGGGATGGAGTGAGTACTCCAAGTTCTGGAGATCTTCACAGAGTTGTGTGTAGACTAATTTTTCTAATAACTTACCAGAAGTAGAAAGGATGGAGATAGGGCAGAAGTCTGATGTAGAGGTTTATTATGGGATTTTGGTGATTGGCTTATTTCTGTGGATTTATGATATTGCATATTCATTAGTTGTGAGGTATAAAGCCTTTCAAAGGGTGCAGAAGGTGTCCTTTGCATAAAGGTGAGATGATTGTATAGGGCATTTCTAGGACAATCTGAGGGAATTTGGTCAGTAAGTTTCTGTAGCTTTCTTTTGATTCATGGCTTTGAAGAGTCCTATAACTGTTATACAGTGTTCAGGCCCAAGGGATGTCTGGGAGCATTGGCTCTGAGAATCCAGATATAAACGCATTTGATTTTAACCAGGAATCTGAATTATTCTTAAATGTATATAATATTGCTGACTCCAATATTGAGTAGCTTTCTTTTAAATTATAAATATGTGCATTGGGACAAAATTCCATCTTACGTTTGTCATAAAACTTTATCTGAAGTAGTTAACTTCATTTGATCAGCAACCTGTCTGTATCTGATCTGACCCGAATCCGAGCCGGCAGCTTTCCAAGCTAGAGATCCGAGCTCCAAGCTCCTCCCCTTACCCATAATACCCTGCTACTTCCCTCCAGTCCTCAGATCTCGTTTGCCACGGCTTCTTGAAGCATGAGTGACGAGCTCCTGGCGGTTTTGTGACTGGTTTCATAGTGTTTTTTACTCTGTTTTTTTCTCAAAAAATTGTGTGTGTATTAGTTGACCCTTAGTTTATTTAGCTTAAATTGTTTTAGTAGTCAGTCTTAACCTTTCTCTTCCCCTTATCTGTGTGTGAGGGTGTGTGTGTGTGCGTTGTTATGGCCGAAGGCCCTAAGGCCGTATTTTCTAAATGCTCTGAGTGTGGCCATAAGCTGTCCCCAGCCGATGGCCACACTCAGTGCGTTATTTCCCTGGGGGTTGCTCATTTATCATCAGGCTGCCTGATTTCTGCCGCCTTCAACCCCCGGGCTTTGAGGGACAGGAGGACAAAGTTAATCCCTGTGGGCCTTTTGCCCGTAGATTCTGCTTCTTCCTCCTCTCCCTCAGTGGCACCAGCTGCGGCTGTTCAGATTACTGTTCCTGCTCCCATGGCCGTGATGCAAGCTCCCACTGTGTCCCAGGGAGAGAGGGATGCCAGTAAGAAAGATGGGCATAGAGAGAAGGAAAGCGACAGGGAGAGGCATAGGAGCCATAAGCGGCGGGCCGATTCTGCTCCCTCGGCCCCGCCGGCTAAGCAGCACCTTTCTCCCTTGAAGGTCTCCGGGTCTTCCCCCTCTCGGCTCCATTCTCCATGTTTCTCTCCGGAGGAGAAGGAGACCCGGTCACCTTCGAGGTCGTCGAGGCGGCCTGCCCGGCCAGCCTCGGCGGCCTCTTCTACGTCAACTAGGAGCCTTTCGGATGCGGACATGGACCAGATGATGCGTCGTTTCCTCCAGGCCCAGATGCAGATTGGAGTGTTCTTGCCCCCCCCCTCCGAGGGGGAGCTCGGCCCCTTTCTTTGCCCCCATTGCTCCTTCTCCGATCCATTATCGGGTTTCGGAGCTGTCGGCGCCGATAGTGATCGCTACTTCGCCGGCTGTAGCCTCGAGTTTGTCTGGTCCTTTTTCGGATCCGAGCCCTCAGGGCCGTGAGCCAAGCCTCTGATCTGGAGGGGTGAGTGTGTCTTCGGCTCCGATGCGGTTGGAGTACACTTCTCTTTCGGGTCCGACCGCTTCGGCGCCAATCCACACGTCTGATCCGAGGGGACTGCTCTCTGATCCTAGGGAGAGCGGTTCACCGTCGGCTTTCGACGTCGTGGAGAGGGTCCTTTCGAGGGATTCTAGGCCCCTGGCTCGTGCTATGGATCCACCCGCCATTCCCTCGCAGACGGGCCTGACTTCCATCATCCGGCCCCAGGTACAGCCTACGTCTACGTCCCAGATGGTTCCCTTAGAGGAACAGGTCCTGGTTGGTGAGCCCTCCTCGGACAGCCCCCCTGAGGGGGCTCTTCACAAACGAAAGTGTAAAAGGAGGCACTTGGACTCCCCAGAGTCCCTCACAGAAGACACTGACTTGGAGGAAGGGGAAGGTTCCCCCAGGTCACCCCCCGAAGATATCTCCTTTGGAGACATCATGGAGATGCAGCACATTAGAGGGGGGTGATCAGCCCAAAAACCTTCCTTGGATGAGTCTGTGTTTCTGGAGGCGTTTGACGCAGGCCCATCTACCTCTTGGGTGTCCCCACCGGTTGACTACCTGGTAGATCTTATAACTACCAGGGCGTGGAAGGAGCCGGACACTGTAGAGCCAATCCCCAGGAGACCAGATAAAATCCTTAGTCCCCGGATAGACAGGATGGCGTGGAGCAAAGGTTCCCCAGTAGATGCCATGGTGGTGGCGGCTGCCACCAAGAAGGAACTGGCTCAGGATAGTTGCTCGGTACATACTCCCGACAAGGAGTCTCTGACGATGGACCGCATTGGAAAGCGGATGATCGCTTCATCCACCTTCTTTGTGAGGGTGCTGAACTACTTGGCACATGTGATTCGCCTTCAGTGGGATCTAATCAAAGAGTACGATGGGTCACCCCCGGAGTCCATGTCGGCCGAGGACAAAAGAACCTTCTCGGCACAAATGGCTACTCTAAAGTCAGTATCCAACACTTCTATGCGGCTTCTCTCTCATGCCACGGAGGGGGCGGCTAGAGCCAGCGGAGCAGGCATCGCCTTGCAGCATCATGCCTGGCTCCGTCTTTGTGATTTTGCGGAACCCTTCAAGGCATCCTTCGCGAACGCTTCCTTTGACGGTTCCACCTTGTTTGGCAAGACCATCCGCGATACGCTACTCCAGAGCGAGAAAGATGGGAAGACGTTGTCTGCTGTCGGAATCTGCTTCTCGGCTCCTCAAAAGTCCTTTTCCAGGAACCAGAGAGGACAAAAGATGATGTGGTTCCGGAAATCTCAACAATCCCGTTTTGCTCCGGACCCTTCATCCTTCAGAGGCAGGGGAGGACAAGGCGGACGCCGGCCCAGAGGCAGGGGGGGGGGCTGAAGAATTTCTGGTCGAGGGAACCTTTTTCCAACTGACCCGCGCAGCAACCCTGCGGGGTTGCCCAACTGCTCCTCTCTGGAGGCAGTTGGGGGGCATTTCTCGGAACACCTAACACATTGGGAGTCCATCACAACAGATCGCTGGGTGCTCCGAATAATATCCAGAGGCTACTCTATTCCCTTCGTGAACCCTCCCCCTCAGTTGGGGCGCCTCCCTGATATCCCACCCAACTAGGGGGAGGTGGCAGCTTAAGAGATAAAAGAGCTGCTAAGTAAAGAGCCATCCAGCGCGTCCCCCCAGGCCAGTCCAGATCAAACAATTACTCCAGGTTCTTTTGGTGCCAAAAAAGACGGAGGACTTGAGGCCAATTCTCGACCTGTCTACATTTGTCCGTTGCCAAGGAGAAATTCCGGATGGTCACCATTCAATCTATTCTCCCCCTTCTGCAGGAGAATGACTGGATGTGCTCCATAGACTTTAAGGATGCGTACTACCACATTCTAATGAACAGGCGATCCAGGAGGATGTTCATCGTGCATACAGCTGCAGTCCTTACAGATGGGTTATCCTGCCGTCAGGTGGGTCCTTGGTCGGCCGAATTCCAAAGTCTAGGTCCGGCGTCGGTTGTCGTCGCATCTTCCCTGACGTCAGTGTGGCAGGGGTATAAAAGAGGCAGCCAATGCCATTTTCTCCAGTCTTTCTTGCCGCGCGGTGCCCGAAGCAGAAGCAGTTCACAAGTGCCGGTCGGCCAGCTCCTGAGATTTACGAAAGTATTTCAGCCGAAGTCTTCTTTAAAGCTAAGTACCCCGTTGGGGGAACTTTTCTTGCCTCAGACCAATGTCAGACAAAGTTAATAATTGCATTTCTTGTGGGAAGCAAATACCGCATAAGGATTTCCACTCTTTCTGTATACCTTGCTTAGGGCCAGACCACGACGTCTCGGCCTGCCGTTCTTGTGCTAGGTTCAACAAGCGCACTATTAAGCACCGGGCGGAGTTTGCCCTTCATTATTTTGGCAAAAAATTTAATTATATCATGTCGTCGGATACACCGACACCAGTTTTAAGCAAAAGACGCAAAGACAAGGACCGACATCCGAGGCCTGCACCGAGTACTGAGACCACGCTTAGGCCGACTACCGGTTCTCCGGTTCTCAGCGAGGCGCCTACGCCGCCCCCGACTACCGATGAAACTATTTTACCGGTGACTTTAGTACCCGAGGTCGCAGGCTCCTCGGTCTCCATTCCCACTGCAGATACCGACGCCACTCTTGGCGGGGAAACTGATAATTTAGTGAGGCCTGCCATTTCTGAAGGCGTCTTCAGGCCTTCCACCTTCTCTATTAAATCCTTCACTAAATCTAAAGCTGCCATGAAAACTAAAAAGCAGGGTCCTCAGACCTCCTCTCAAGGCCCCATGCTTAAAAAGCAGATGCTTAAAATGGCTGAGGATTTGATGACTCTCATCAGGTGTTCTCAACCCCCCCATGACAAAAGACCCAGATTGGAGCAAGACTACCCTTCCTCAGACCAGGCTTCTATTACCTCAGACCATTCTGAGGACCAGGATTATGCCTATTCCCCTTTTGAAGACTCTGATGCTGAGGAGTCTATTCCCTCGGTCTCCCCCCCTGAGGACTACACTTTTGGGGAAACCCTGCATACATTGAGGGAGCCACTTCCACTGGGAAGGCCAAGATTACTCAGATTCCAAGAAAAGGCTCAGGGAATTTCTACTGCTCCCCCAGCATAGGCCCCTGGCTATCCCTCCTGTTTTAGATATTTTGGATGATGTGTACGCAGAAGCCAGTCTTAATCCAGATTCTTTACCTCCAGCCCCTGTTAAACCAGACTGGTATTACCGGGTTCCTGATTCTCACCAGTTCCTTTATAAAAGCCATACTGCTGACCCAGAAACCATTTCACAGGGTCCCAAGGGAATAAAGGCCTCTACTGCTAAAAACCCTTTACCTTCAGAGAGAGATTCCAGAGCATTAGAAAGGTGGGGGAAAAAGGTGTATACATCTGCCACTTTGACCATGAGGGCATTAAACTGTCAATTTCATATGTTAAAGTACCAACAGTTTTTGTTATCTCGGCTGAAAAGCAAAATGATACAAGCAGAACAACCAGATTTGAAAGAGTTGCAGGATTTGTTGCATGGAGCAGAGCAAGTGGGTAAACATACCTTGCAGTGTGGTTTTGATGCTTTAGAGGCCTCATGTAGAGCTGCTGTCACAGGGTCTGTTATACGTAGACATGCTTGGCTCAAAGAGCAAACCTTACCAGATCATGTCAAAGCAAAGTTATTAGATGCACCACTTCAAAAAGATGTATTGTTTGGTGTTAAAGCTGAGGAGGTACTAAAGAAAATGGAGGAAAAAGCAAAATCTATGCAAACAGTGAAAGATTTCTTGCAGGTGCAACCTCCACGCTTCAGCAGAAACTGGCCTTCAAAAAATTGGTCCTTTCCAGCCACGGACAGACCTCAAAGGGGCAGATACAGACGCCCAAGGGGTGGAGGACAACCACAAGGATCTTACCGAGCTAGATAGTGGCAAGCACCAACCCCAAGAGGTGGAGAAGATAGATCACAGTCATTTAGAAAACAGACACAATGACTTCCCCCTATGCCTGCCAAACAAAGCTTTAATGGCAGCACCTTTGGGCGGAAAACTGGCATCATTTTCAAAAAACTGGCACATTGTTACAAAAGACAAATGGATTCTGGACATTATAGACAGAGGCTACAGGTTCCACTTTCACACCCTTCCAAAAATGAGAGGCTTGCCAAACCTGCCACAAAATCAAAGGGCAGAGGCACAAAGACAAATTTCCGCTCTCATGGATATGAAAGCCATTCAAGAGGTACCTGCAAAAGAACAAGGTCAAGGTTTTTATTCCAGACTATTCCTGGTACCAAGGAAGGACAAAGACTGGAGACCCATCTTAGACCTATCCATCCTAAACACATATCTACAGGTGCCAAAATTCAAGATGCTCACATTACAGCAGCTTCTTCCCATGCTGGGCAAGGAGTCTTGGCTGGTAACACTGGACCTCAAGGAGGCATACCTGCATGTCCCTATCAGACAAGATTGCAGAAGATACCTCAGATTTCTTGCAGGTTCAACCTATTACCAATTCTCTGCATTGCCCTTTGGCTTATCTACTGCGCCCAGAGTGTTTACGAAATGCCTGGCATCAGTAATTGCCTTCTGCAGACAACAAGGAATAAAAATCTACCCATATCTGGACGACTGCCTGATCCAAGCGGACAGCAAGGACATTCTATTGCAGCATCTGGCATTTGTAATAAAACTGTTAAACTACCTGGGATACACAGTGAACAAAAAGAAATCAAAACTAATACCTTCTCAACAGATAATTTTCCTGGGTGCCAGCTTAAATACAACCACCCAGATGGCCTACCTCACGCCAGACAAACAAGGGCAACTGTCTCAATACTTCAACAAAATGGCAACTGTCACCAGACTAACTGCAAGGAAAATCCTCCAGGCTCTGGGATTCATGGCATCTTGCATCCTACTAATCCCATGTGCAAAGCTGCATATGAGGAAACTACAATGGTACCTAAAAAACGTATGGTCTCAACACAGCCACAGCTTGGAAACAATTATACCACTCATTCCATGCCTTCAAAAGGAATTTTTGTGGTGGGCTCAAGCATGCCAAAGAAATACAGGTCTCCCTTTCTGTGTACCTCAAGCAACTCAAATCATCACAACGGATGCCTCAGACTACGCCTGGGGAGCACACGTGGCAGATCAGTGCATTCAGGGAAAATGGTCCCAAAAAGAGAAGCACCTACACATCAACCAAAAGGAGATGCTAGCCGTGCAAAATGCTCTTATGACCTTCAAAGACCTACTGCATCCAGGCCAGCTATTGATAAGGACAGACAACACCACAGTCATGTGGTACATAAACAAACAGGGGGGAACTCATTCATACCCCCTGTGCAGGCAAGCCATGACCCTATGGAACACAGCACTGGAATTACAAATTCAACTACAGGCACAATTCCTGCCAGGGAAGGAAAACACACTGGCAGACAACTTGAGCAGAAATATGACAGACCCACACGAATGGAAGTTGCATCCTCAAGTGTTCTCAAAGATAACTCAGGCATGGGGACAGCCAGACATAGATCTATTTGCTACCCACAGAAATTACCAGTTGGAAAAATTTTGTTCAAGGACCTATCATCCACAGGCCTGGAAAGTGGACACACTGTCTTTCAATTGGACAACATTGACAGTCTATGCCTTCTCGCCTCTTCCTCTACTGACCAATGTTCTATTAAAAGCCAGAGCAGAGAGGCCACAAATGATTCTCATTGCTCCAGACTGGCCACGACAACACTGGTATCCTCTCCTAAAGAGCCTGACACACTCCCCACCATGGATCATACCTCTAGTCCCTCTTTTGTTGTCCCAGCACAACTACAAAACCCTTCACAGCCAGCTCGAAACCTTAAATCTAGCTGCATGGAGAATACCTTAATTTCCCAACAGACTCTACTCTCCAAGGAGGTGCAGGATGTCATCTTGGAGGCCAGAAGACCCTCTACTAGAAAAGCCTACTCCGCCAAATGGAAACGTTTTTGTTCCTGGAATCAAGAAAAATGCCAGAATCCTTGGGTTATAAATATACCTCAAATTTTACAGTACCTAGCTGAGATGTTAAACAGTGGCCTTTCCTTCTCCTCCATCAAGATCCACGCTTCAGCTATATCTGCACAATACAATACAGATCCTCCTTTATTCTCACATCCTCTATTAAGGCAGTTCCTCAGAGGGGCAAAAAATATAAACCCCCCACGGAAACCACCAGTCCCAGCTTGGGACCTCAACTTCGTATTGGAAAAACTGACCCTGCCTCCCTTTGAGCCGGCTTCAACAGAGCTACAATACTTGTCATGGGAAACAGCCTTCCTTCTGGCTATTACCTCAGCACGCAGGGTTTCGGAACTACAGGCCCTCATGGCTGTACAACCATTCTTCATTTACCTACCTTTTATCCAAATCCACAGAACAAAGGGGAGAGACTACTACATTCCTTGGACATTCACAGACAACTTCGTTATTACTTGGACAGAACAAAACATTCAGGAAATCTGAGCAGCTTTTTGTGTCCTATGCTGCAGGTGCTCAAGGAAAGGCTATTTCCAAACAGACATTTTCAAAATGGATAGCCCACTGCATACGTTTTCGTTATTCATTTCATGGAAAATCTGTGCCTGTATACATCAGATCCCACTCCACCAGGGCTACAGCTACCTCTGCAGCTTTCCTCAGGGGGGTCGCTACCAAGGACATTTTGGAAGCAGCTACTTGGAGTTCAGTGCACACTTTCTCCAAGCACTGCCACCTTCCACTATACTCAAAATCTAGAGCGGGCTTTGCCACAGCAGTCCTGCAGGGCATCCTCGCTCCTCCTAGTTCCACTTAGTGCCTACCACCCTTACTTAGCTTTGGGATTCTACCCATCTGTAAGGACTGCAGCTGTATGCAAGATGAACGTAGTACAGTTTTGTACCTACCATAAATGTAGATGTTCGAGTGCTCATACAGCTGCAGTCCAGGTTACCCTCCCTCCATCCCCTCTTAGGACAGGCCTTATGACAAACACCTTTATCATACAACCTATTTGGGGTGTTCTTTTATGGTGTATTTGCTTGCATCTACTGTTTCTGATTTATCTACATTGCATGTTTGCATAATATTATGTTTTGCCTTCCTTCTGGGGGGCACCTGACATCTGGGGCAAGAAAAACTGAAGAAAATGGCGTTGGCTGCCTCTTTTATACCCCTGCCGCACTGACGTCAGGGAAGCTCCGACGACAACCGATGCCGGACCTAGACTTTGGAATTCGGCCGACCGAGGTCCCGCCTGACGGCAGGATAACCCCATCTGTAAGGACTGCAGCTGTATGAGCACTCTAACATCTACATTTATGGTAGGTACAAAACTGTACTTTTCTCCACTTTCGTTTGGGGGCCAGTCATTATCAGTTCAGGGTCCTCCCTTTTGGCCTCACCACAGCCCCCCGGGTATTCACCAAGGTCATGGCAGTTGTAGCGGCCCACCTGAGGCTTCAGAGAATACAGGTCTTTCCTTACCTGGACGACTGGCTCCTCGTCGCTCCCACCAGGCATCTGCTATGCTCGGCCAGGGATTATTTCATGTGTTTGGCCCACCAGTTGGAGATCACCATAAATTACAAAAAATTGTCCCTTCAGCCTGCTCAGGTCCTGGACTTCATAGGGGCCAGAATAGACACTCTTCAGTCCAAGGCCTTCTTGACGTCGGACAGACTCCGCAACCTAACTCTCCATGTCTTAGCCCTTCTACAGTCTCCGGCCCCACCAGCCGAATTGGTCCTGAGGGCTCTAGGGTCTATGGCTGCGGCTATCAACCTTTCACCCCTAGCCCGCTTGAATATGAGGGTTCTTCAATGGACCTTACAGGTCCAGTGGTCCATCCTTTGACATCCGTTTTACTCCCCGATTCTCTTCAGCAGGGTTTGCAGGGAATCTCTGCTTTGGTGGCTCCATTCCCGAGAGCTTCGGGAAGGGCGGCCCTTTTTGATGTCTCTACCCCAAGCCACGGTGACTACGGACGCTTCTCGCCTGGGGTGGGGGGGGCATTGCATGGGCAGAACCATCCAAGGCACGTGGACCCCAACAGAGACCGTTCTGCATATCGATGATGTCCTTCAAGAATGCAACTGCAGTCATAACGTATGGGTTGCCCTGCCTCAGGCAGCCCTCGGTCGGCCGAATTCCAAAGTCTGGGTCCGGTGTCGGCTGGTGTCTCCTCCTCTCCGACGTCACAGCAGCTGGAGTATAAAGGCATCGGCCAATGCCATCTTCTTCAGTCTTTCTTGCCGCGCGGTGCCCGAAGCAGAAGCAGTTCGCAAGTGCCGGTCGGTCAGCTCCTGTGTTTTCAGTACCGAAGTCATCTAAAAGCTAAGTACCCCGTTGGGGAACATTTTTTCTTGCCTCAGCCGATGTCAGAACAAATTGAGAAAGTTAATAATTGTTTGTCTTGTGGTAAACAAATACCTCATAAGGACTTCCATTCCTACTGTCTTCCTTGCCTGGGCCCAGACCACGACGTCTCGGCCTGTGCTGCCTGTGCTTGCTTTAATAAGCGCACTCTCAGGCGCCGGGCAGAATTTGTTGAAGACTTTTTCGGCGAATCCTTTGCGTATATCATGCCGTCAGATCAACCGACAACTCAATCTTCCAAAAAACGGAAGGACCGGGACCGGCATCCTCGGCCCGTGTCCTCTACCGATACTACTCCTAGACCCTCCGCTAGTGCTTCGGTCCCTGTTATTCAACCGCTCCAGGCCGACGACACAGCGTTAACTCGTCCTTCGGTCCCGGAGACCTCTCCGTTGCCGGTTGTTGATTTTCCTCCGGAAACCGAAATTCTTGATTTACCTGACACCATTCCGGTGGACAAGGTCACTCCTGCACGTGGGGCTGCTAGGCCTCCTGTATCTATGCCCATCAAGGCCTTTGCATGTGCTAAGGCCACCAGTCAGGCCAAGGCCCATCCTAAACCTGCTGTCCAGGCCCCCTCCTCTGATAAACAGATTGTCTCTGGCTGCAGACCTTATTTCCCTTATCAGGGGGTCTCAGCCTCACCCAGACAGAGGTTCTCAGCCTCCTGTTGAGAAAAGGCCTAGAACTGAGCAGACTGAAAACCTCTCTTCAGATGAGGCCTCTGGGGATTCTGAGCATTCAGATATTCAAGAAGAATCCTTCCAGGCCTATGAGGACTCTGATGCTGAGGAATCAATTCCCTCTGCCTCTCCTCCTGAGGATTTCTCGTTTGGTGAAGTCCTGCACTCAATGAGGGAACATTTCCAATGGCAGGTTCAGGAATTCTCTGATTCCAGGAAAAGGCTCCGTACCTTCCTAAAGCTTCCCCAGCACAGACCTTTAGCTATTCCTCCTGTGATGGATGTTTTGGATGATGTTTTCTCCGACTCCAGTTCTAACCCTGATTCTCACCCCCTGCTCCTTTCAAGCCAGACAGATATTAGAGTCCCTGACACTCACAAGCATCTCTTTAAGGCCCACTCCGTGGATTTAGAAACTATTTCACAGGGCCCCAAGGGAGTGGCTACCTCCACTGCCAAGAATCCTTTGCCAGCGGATAGGGAAGCTAGGTCTATGGAGAGATGGGGTAAAAAAGTTTATACCTCTACCACCCTAGCCATGAGGTCACTTAACTGCCTTTTTCATATGTTTCAGTGCCAGGATTTTTTACTGGATGATTTACAGAAAAAGTTAGCCTCTCCTGAGCCTATTGATAGAAAGGCATTGCAGGATCACGTACATAACACTCAGCAGGTTAACAATCATTTTCTTCAGTGTGGTTATGATGCATTGGAGGCTTCATGTAGGGCAGCTATGACTGGGGCTGTGATACGTAGACATGCTTGGTTAAAAGATCAGCCACTGCCAGACCATGTCAAAGTAAAATTACTTGATGCACCTCTGGAAAAACAGACACTTTTTGGTGCTAATGCACAAGATGTGCTGAAGTCCATTGAGGAAAAAGCTAAGTCCGTACAGACAGTCAAGGATTTCCTCCAGGTTCAGCCACCCAGATTCAGTAGAAACTGGCCTTCAAAGAATTGGTCCTTCCCAGACTTGGACAAGTTTCAAAGGGGAAAGAACAGGCGTGGCCGAGGGCAATACCGAGGCTCCTACAGGGGCCGCCAATGGCAACCTACAAATCAAAGAAGTGCTGCAGCCAGTCCAGCTGCACCACAAGGACAATCACAATGACTTGACTTTCATACCGCCTACAAAGGCTCAAAGAGAAGCACCTTTGGGCAGAAAATTATCCTTATTCTCAAAAAACTGGCATATCTTAACCAGGGACAACTGGATTCTGGATTTAATAGACAAGGGTTAGAGATTCCACTTCCATACTTTACCAATAAGACAAGGCATGCCAAACCTGCCACATCATCAAAGTGCAGAGGCACTCACTCAAGTTTCAAAGCTGTTAAGTATAAAAGCAATAGAAAGGGTTCCTCCTCAGGAACAAGGCCAGGGATTTTATTCAAGACTGTTCCTTGTTCCAAGAAAAGAAAACAAATGGAGACGTATACTGGACTTGTCAACTCTAAATACTTTTCTTATTGTGCCAACGTTCATAGGTTGGTACTAGGCTATCAGCCCTAGGGCCTATACAAGCCTAGCCATAACAATTCCCTGGCTATTTCTTCCCACATTATTTACTTTCCTGGACCCCTGTCTAGCAGGGCGACTGACGTGATCCCTGGGGTGAATTTCCTTTCTCCCATCCAAACGTCAAGGTTCCTCTTGAAGAGGTCCAAAGAGGCACTCTGCTTGACATGTATGGGCAATCTATTCCAGAGTCTGGGGAGTCTCTGTGTCAGGAACCTATCCCTCCAGCATGTTTTGTTTATTGTGATGACAAGGTTTAGATCCCTGGAGCGTGTAGCTCTGAGGGATTGGGATTTCTTTAAGTGTAGCATGTCCAACAGCTCTGGGTTTGACATGGCCTTGTATGTTAAGCAGAGATCGCCTCTGAGTAGACGATATGCGACGAGTATAGCTGTAGTTTTTTAAGGCGGTCAGCGTAGGGCATCTGCTTTAGGCCTGTGATTCTTTTAGTGAGGTATTTCTGAGGCCTTTCCAGTTGTTGCAGATGTCTTGAGAGGTACATACCAAATGGGGCGTTGTATTCTATAATGGGTCTAATGAGGGATGAGTACAGTGGGACAATGACCTCCTTTTTCTGGATGAAAAGGCCTTCGTGATGAGGTGTGCCACATAGAAGGATTTCCTGACTGTTGTGGCGATGTGGTTATCGAAGGTGAGACCACTGTCCACCTGTGTCCCTAAGTCTCTTATCACACTTTCTGTGTTTAGTGTACTGCCACCTATATGGTAATTCATGGATACATGTTTTTTCCCAAAGGGGATAACAATACATTTCTTGGCATTGAGCTTGAGCCCATGGCTCTGGCACCAAGCATCTGTTTCTGTAAGGCCCTTTTGTAGAGTATCCACATCATTTGGGGATTCAATAATGGCTCCCAGTTTGCAATCATCTGCAAACTTTGTTAGCCAGAGTCCCTTAGTGTTGACCTGTACTTCAGAGAAGTAGATGCCAAACAAGAGCGGCCCCAGGACTGAACCCTGAGGTACTCCACTTGTCACTTGTCTGGAGCTGGATTTGGAGTCTGCTACTTTTACAGTGTGGGTTCTATCTGTAAGCCATTTAGCAACCCACTGACACTGACGCTGCAGCAACTCCTTCCCATGCTGGGCAAGGGGTCTTGGCTGGTCACTCTGGACCTCAAGGAGGCATACCTGCATGTCCCAATCAGACAAAGCTGCAGAAGATACCTCAGATTTATTGCAGGAACAGAGCATTATCAATTCTCAGCATTGCCGTTTGGCTTCTCTACTGCTCCCAGAGTGTTCACGAAATGCCTGGCATCAGTAGTGGCACACTGCAGACTCCAGGGGATTCAAATATACCCCTACCTGGACGACTGCCTCATACAAGCAGACAACAAACAAACCTTAAAAGCAAACTTGGACTGTCATTCAACTACTGCAGGCCTTGGGATACACAGTCAACATTCAGAAGTCAAGACTACTGCCATCCCAACAGATTATTTTCCTAGGAGCCAAACTGGACACAGAAACTCAGATGGCCTACCTCACAGAGGAAAAACAACAGCAGTTACCAGAGTACTTCAAAGGCCTAGCAAAACTCTCCCAGCTGACTGCAAGGAAAATCCTGCAGGCCCTGGGGTTCATGGCATCTTGCATTCTTCTGATACCTTTGGCAAGACTTCATATGAGAAAGCTGCAATGGTATTTAAAAAGCTTATGGTCCCAACACAGCCAAAGCCTAGAGGACGTAATCCCACTTATTCCATGTCTGCAAAAGGAATTTTTGTGGTGGGCTCAAGCGAGTCAGTTAAACAAAGGCATGTCTTTCAACAGACCACAAGCAGGTCAAATGATTACAACAGACGCCTCAGATCATGGATGGGGGGGCGCACGTAGAGGGCAGATGCATTCAAGGTCTATGGACACCAAAGGAAAGACATCTGCACATAAACCAAAAAGAGATGTTGGCAGTGATACATGCAATCGAGGCTTTCGAAAAATCACTACAACAAGGACATTTGCTAATAAGGACAGACAACACCACTGTCATGTGTTATATAAACAAGCAGGGAGGCACTCATTCTTATCCCCTCTGCAGACTAACAATGCTTCTCTGGGAAAAATCCCTGAGTCTGAAGATACATTTGCAATCCCAGTTTGTGCCAGGCAAGGACAATGTACTGGCGGACAACCTGAGCAGAAATTTCTTGGATCCACACGAATGGATGCTGCATCCTCACATTTTCTCACAACTAACAAAGACATGGGGAAGACCGGACATAGAACTCTTTGCTTCCCACTTTAATCATCACCTGGAAAAGTTCTGCACAAGGACCCACCATCCTCTAGCCTGGAAAACGGATGCTCTCTCCTTCAGCTGGAACTCCCTAAAAATTTATGCATTCCCTCCTCTACCTCTGCTAACCAGGTGATACTGAAGATCAAAGCAGAACAACCAACAGGCATTTTGATAGCTCCAGACTGGCCAAGGCAACACTGGTACCCTCTGCTGTTGAGCATAACTCGGACCAGACCGTGGCCTCTGCCCCTATGGCCCTTGCTTCTAACACAACACAATTACAGGACTGTCCATCAAAACCTGAAAACATTGCATCTGACAGCCTGGAGGTTACCATGACTCCTACAGCTATCTCTCTTTCCAAGACAGTTCAAGAGATCTTACTGGAAGCACGCAGACCTTCCACCAGAAAAACCTATTCAGCCAAGTGGAAGAGATTCAGCATCTGGAATGCCAACAGGGGTCGGGACACAACATTACTGAGTATACCTCAGATATTAGAATACTTGGCAGAAATGTTTCATACTGGACTCTCATACTCTTCTATAAAGATTCACGCCTCAGCAATCTCAAAAAAATACAATTGTGACCCACCAGTGTTTTCACATCCTTTGCCAAGACAGTTTCTAAGAGGGATAAAGAATATCAAACCTCCCAGAAAACAGCCAGTACCTGCATGGGACCTCAATTTCGTTTTGGAAAAATTAACTCTTCCTCCTTTTGAGCCAGCAGCAACTTCAGAATTGCAATTCCTATCATGGAAAACGGTCTTTCTATTGGCAGTCACATCTGCAAGAAGAGTCTCGGAGATACAGGCACTCATGGCAGTGCCTCCCTTCCTCATTTTTCATCAGGACAGAGTTTCTCTAAGAACCAATCCTACATTCATGCCAAAAGTTATTTCAAGGGTGTCTCTAAATCAAGCTATTCACCTGCCTACTTTCTTCCTCAATCCTCAAAATAGGGGGGAAAAACTGCTGCATACTTTGGACATACGCAGGCAACTACGCTACTTCTTGGACAGAACGAAGGCCACCAGAAAGTCTGACCAACTATTTGTAGCCTATGCTGCTGGATTACAAGGAAAAGCAATCTCCAAACAAACAATTTCAAAATGGATTGGACACTGCATCAGATTCTGCTATTCTTTCCATGGAAAAGGTGTGCCAGCCAATATTAGGCCACATTCCACCAGAGCTATAGCCACATCCACAGCTTTCCTAAGAGGAGTGGCAACAAAGGACATTTTAGAGGCTGCTACATGGAGCTCCGTGCATACATTTACCAAGCACTATAACCTGCCCTTATACTCCAGATCCCGAGCAGGCTTTGCTTCGGCAGTCCTGCAGGGCATTTTAGCTACACCATCCCTCTCTTAGTTCCATCCACCCCCAGCTTGGCTATGGTATTCAACCCATATGTTATGACTGCAGTTGCATTCTTGAAGGACATAGTACAGTTTTGTACCTACCATAAATGTAGATGTCTGATAGATATGCAACTGCAGTCGGATTTTCCCACCCTCCTACCCCTCTTCAACTTTCTTTATGGGTCCCTACCCCTATTCTTCTTAGCTGGGGGTATCTCCTATGGTGTATCTGTTTATTACTGTTGTGCATGTCTGGAATTTTTTATCCATTCACCAAATTTAGCCTTCCTAGGAGGGCACCTGGCATCTGGGGCAAGAAACACTGAAGAAGATGGCGTCGGCCGATGCCTTTATACTCCAGCCGTTGTGACGTCGGAGAGGAGGCGACACCAGCCGACGCCGGACCCAGACTTTGGAATTCGGCCGACTGAGGGCTGCCTGAGGCAGGACAACCCATATGTTATGACTGCAGTTGCATATCTATCGGACATCTACATTTATGGTAGGTACAAAACTGTACTTTCTGGAGATGAGGACAGTGCTTCTAGCGTTGCAAACTCTCCATGCCCTTCTTCCTCTAGGGACTATTGCAATTCAGACAGACGACATGTCAGTGGTCTGGTACATCAAACTGGGGGGAACCAGGTCTTACCCCATTTGCCGAGAAGCCATGAGAGTTTGGGAGTGGGCGATATCCATCAACCGTTTTCTGCTAGCAACGCACATTCCGGGTCGGTCCAACATTCTAGCAGACAAGCTGAGTCTAACTATCCTCTCACCTTACGAGTCGTCTCTGAACCCCTTAGTGGCGAAACAGATCTTCCTCAAATGGGGTCAACATTGCTGCGATCTGTTCGCACCGCCTTCGAACGCAAAGTGCAGCGAGTTTTTCACTCTAATCTCTCCACCGGGGGAGACCCCCAGAGACGCTCTAGTTCATGCTTGGCCATCTGGTCTTCTTTATGCTTATCCTCCTCTCCTGTTAATGACAAAATTCTTGCAGAAAGCTCGTCTGTTGGGGAGCAAGGTTATCCTCATAGCCCCATTCTGGCCTCGTCAAACCTGGTTCCCATACCTACGGTCTCATCTCATGGCTCCTCCTTGGATCTTAGATCCCACTCCGGATCTGATTTCTCATCCTTCGGGATTGAAAACTCCGAACCTGGATGACCTCAAGCTTTCCGCTTGGTTGATCCAGTTCCTTTAGTGGCTAGGACTCCCGGCATCTCGTCCGCAGTTAAATCCATCCTGGTGGCAGCACATAAACCTCCTACCAGGAAAGTCTGCAACAGTAAATGGAAACGTTTTTCTGTCTGGGCCAGGCAAAGGAATTTGGACCCCTTTACGGCTCCCATTCCAGCAGTACTTGAGTTCTTATCCCACATCTTTCACCAGGGGGCCAGTTCTTCAACTGTGAAGGTTCAAATGGCGGCCATTTCCCACTTGCACATCAGAGACAGTCTTTGTCCCTTAGCTTCTTCTAAGATCTGTAAGACCTTCTTGAAGGGTACCTTTCTTTTAAGACCTCCTGTCAAGAATGCAGTTCCTCCATGGGATCTAACCTTAGTCCTCCAGGCTCTTACTGGCCCCCCCTCCCCTTTGAGCTTGCAGCTTCGGTTGACTTAAAGTATTTGTCTTGGAAAACTGCCTTGATTGCTATTACCTCAGCTAGAAGGGTATCTGAGCTTCAGGCCCTTTGTACTAAACCTCTGTATCTTGTCTTCCATAAGGACAGAGTATCCCTCAGGACTAATCCCTCCTTTTTACCCAAACATCAACCAATCCATTAATCTGCCTGTTTTCTTTCCTAACTACCAGAATAAAGGAGAGTACAGACTACATTCATTAGATGTGCATAGACAATTGCTCTTTTAATTGCACAGAACTGCTGCCTCGCGTAAGTCGGAGCAGCTCTTTGTTTCCTTTGCTAAGCCATCTTTGGGTAAAACCAGTAACGAAGGTGACTCTAGCTAGGTGGATATCTCACTGCAGTTTACTCGCGTAGTAAATTTCTGGTCGGCTTGAGCCCGTGGGGGTGCGTGCTCATTCTACCCGTTCTATGGCTACCTCTGCTGCCTTTTGGTCAAGGGTACCCTTGGATGACATTTGTTCGGCGGCTACTTGGGCTTCCTCTCGTACCTTTATTTCTCATTATAAGTTAGATCTGATATCCAGAGGGAGGGCAGACTTTGGCTCTGCAGTACTCCGGAATATTCTACCTTGAGGACCTCCCAAGTTTTTGGTAGCTGGGGACTCTGTCCCACAGGTTGCTGATCAAATGAAGTTAACTACTTCAGATAAAGAAGTTATGTACTCACCATAACAGTCCGTCTGAGTAGGTAACTTCATTTTGTCAGCAACCGACCCGCCCTCCGTCCCCCTAACCTGTAGTTTGTTACCTGAATAATTAAGTGATTCACTCCTGGTAAGTTTCAGGTTAGGATGTTCAGGTTTTTGCTTGTTTTAGTACTGTCTGATAATTAGGCAAACTCTATCTGAGGACTGGAGGGAGGTAGCAGGGTATTATGGGGAAGGAGCTTGGAGCTCGGATCTCTAGCTTGGAAAGCTGCCGGCTCTGATCTGGGTCGGATCCGATATCCACCGGTTGCTGACAAATGAAGTAACCTACTCAGATGGAACGTTATGGTGAGTACATAACTTCTTTTTATGCTATAGTTCAGATTGCTGTGCGTGTGTCTTGGACAAAATGAATACATCCAGATTTGATACCATGAGTGCTTCATTATGCGTTGCTCTGTATTTGAGGATGCCTCTAAAATGCCTGTAATGTATGGAAAAAGAAATCCAAGTTTTTACTCCTTTCCAGTGTGTCAAATTCCCACGAGTGTGATTTCCTTGGTAATTTTTTGCTGTACTGATTAAAATCATTTAAGCTCTCCTTTAGTATAAATGCAGAATGAATTGTTTTATAGTCTTTTGCCCAGTTTTGGAATATAAATAGCCTGGTCATACAGTCCAGATTTCTTGTAGAACTTATCAGGCTCACTTGTTTCATATCTTTAACTATTTTGTCTAGATGAGTAGAAAATGAAAATTTCTCTGTGATCCCTAAAGCTCTAGTTTGTGTCACAATCTTAAGAACTTGATTGATCCAATTTGATTGGCTTCATTAATTTTGCTGAAAAACAATTTGCATTTATCTATACTAATGTCCTGTTCTGATGGTCCACATGGTATTGTTAGTAAGTTATTCAATATTTCAAGGTCTTGTTCATGGGATAAGATAAAACCAGCCTTATAGTCATTGACATATTTACTTAAGCAGCATGACTTATTAGTGGATATAGTGGTGAAAACCAAACTGAATAACATTAGGCCAAATATTGTCAACTAAGGGATTCCACAAGCAAAGGTACGGTCTTGGATAAGCAGACCTGAATTACAACTGATTTAACTGCAAGCCCATAACCAGTCCATGATCCAGCATATTTAACTTTCATATTGAAGCATGGGTAGAGATTTTTATATTGGGACAGGCAGTTGAAAGCTTTTGCCAATTATAAGACATATTGTTCCGCATTTTAAATCCATGTTTGTAGCCAAAGATACGTGATTGTGAAAGTCTGATGTATTCGTTAAAATTAAGATTTAACTAATAGACATGATGGTTAAAATCTGTTTCATCTGTGACTGGGCTTTGATTGTTTTCATAAAGTCTAATAATCTTTCAAAACACTTGCCTAAAAAGAGTGTTGAGCTTAATGGTCTGTAATTATTGATGTTTGTTACTTACTTTCTTATGAATTAGTGTTAAGTGATGGCTCTGGAGAGGTACCCAATCAATATGAGTAAGTAAGAGTGGACCTAATTAATTTCTGGGATTAACCATCATAACTGCTGGTTTAAGATCTGGGCACACAGGCTTTATTTTATCTTTCTTAATACATTGTCTATTGACTGTACATTAATGACAGGACATGGGACTTGTGATGGTAGTTCCATGTCACTAAATTTCTTGACTATGACATTTATAGATTTCCAGTGTTTAAAACATGTATATTAAATACATTTGCTATCTGCTTGGGCTTAGTCAAAGACTAGCCACCTATTTTTATTGATACTGAAATTTCAGCTTCCTGTGCCATAGTAATTATTTTTATTTGCTGAACTTGCCAGTTTATTTTCATATTTTGCTTTTTCTTGGTAAAACGTATGTTTATATTTCTTTCAGACTGAGTTTAGTCTCCTAAGTTAGCTGTTTCCTGTAAGGTTTATAGATTAGTTCCTTCCTTTTATTTTGTGTCTTTTGACTTTTCCCGGTTAGGGGTCGCCAGAGCGGAACTCCGGTCCGCTAATGATTGGCAGTAGATTTTTTATGTACTGGCTTGCAGGGCCTAACGCAAACCAACGAAGGAATGCCCATTCACGCATGTCGCTACACAAGATGCTCTGAGAATCGAACGGGGAACGTCTAACTGTGAGGCGACAACGCTACCGCAGCACCACCACCTTTCTTTTATAATGTTCTTAAGTCAAAGCACCGTCACTTTGGGGAAAAATTCTTCCTTTTAAATGTTCATATCCCTCATATGGATTTATTTTTTTAGATTGATCCTTTATTATGTACTGGCTTGCCGGGCCTAACGCACAACCTTCAACGAAAGAACGCCCATTCACGCATGTTGCTACACAGAAGACGCTCTGAGAATCGAACGGGCAACGTCTAACTGTGAGGCGACAACGCTACCGGAGCACCACCACCTTCCTTTTATAATGTTCTTGAGTCAAAGCACCGCCACTCTGGGGAAAAATTCTTCCTTTTAAATGTTCATATTCCTCATATGGATTTATTTTTTTAGATTGATCCTTTATCTGAGGATAATTTAATGTATCATAGTTGTATCTTTTTTCAGTATAGTTTAAATGCACGGGCTTTGTCTTGTATGGATTTTTAGTATTGTAGTCTAATAACCCTAGAGGTGCACCCAGTGTTATATCACCACCTCGTTTTCAGAGTTAACTTTTACTAGAATTTTTAAGCACCTTTTATAAAATTATCATTTAGACATGGGCAAACATACATTAGCAGAAAAGAAAACACACCATATTAACATTTTTCCCATTTACATATATAATGCATTACACATCTTTTCTTACAATTCTCATCAGTCCAACATTACATAAATTTTACTGAATCCCTACCTTCCCTTGAACATGTCTTCTCCTGAACATTATTCTGCATGTATTGTTCCTACAACTTCCATTTATTTCTATGTAATTTGTTCCTTCCCTTTTCTGAAAAAAAATCCTTCTTCCAGTTCTTTTATATATTTCATAATATTCAATACATTTGATTGCTACTAGATTAACCAGATGTTTACCTTTGCTGTTTTCTTTAGCAAGTTGTGGAAAAAAAACATGGAAAAGTAATGGCATCCAAAAATGTCTGAGCAAAATGAGAGCATGCTGTTGTAAGGAGCAAGATTATTTCAGGGTAATTAAAGTCCCTAAGTAATGCACCTTAGGAATGTTCAAGAAATGTGTCCAAACATTTTGTAAATTCCTTGTGTTTATGGTTGTATTCATACCTGGTGCTCTATAACACAAAATGAGACAAATGATCTGA